>NC_049204.1:25392943-25397943 GCF_013347855.1 Anguilla anguilla | reverse complement strand
GCTATAGAGTAAGTATTAACATATCACACAAAAAGAAAGTAAATTAAAAAAATAAAATACTCATGAAAAATGGCGTATGTAGCAGTGAAT
The DNA here is from genome assembly GCF_013347855.1 of Anguilla anguilla. Taxonomy (NCBI): domain Eukaryota; kingdom Metazoa; phylum Chordata; class Actinopteri; order Anguilliformes; family Anguillidae; genus Anguilla; species Anguilla anguilla. The sequence goes on along the minus strand of NC_049204.1, from coordinate 25,397,853 downwards.
CTTGACGGAGAACATGGACACGCACGCACGCAGAAACACGCAAACAGAAATTGTGTGTGTGTGTGTGTGTGTGTGTGTGTGTGTGTGTGTGTGTGTGACAGAAAGAGAGAGAGAGAGAGAGAGAGAGTACCGCTAAACATAAACACTGCAGTCCATCTTGGAGTTTTAATGGGACACTGGCTATTTTCATTTTCTCTCTCTCTCTCTCTCTCTCTCTCTCTCTCTCTCTCTGTCTTACACACACACGCACTCGCAGTGGTGGGAAAAATGTTTAAAAGCAGCATTTTGGTTCCACAGACTAGTCCAACTGACGCTATTCAGCACGAACCAAATTACAGCTACCAAACAGAACACCAGCTTTAAGCCTGCGTGGCTTATTGCTAACTGGACTAACATTACACACTGTACCGAAGAACACCATTTACTCACACAGCGTGGATAAAATTTAACTGTGAGAATGAAACTTACCAAAGGACAGAAGGTAGTAAAAACACATTTGGCAAATATATATCCAATTATTTCACACTTAAATAAATCCATTGCTGAATTTTGTTGAAAACTGAGACAAACATTATACCCTGTTTTATTCTTACTTAGCTCGGTGGTATATTTTTGATGTAAGGGAAAAGAAATCAAAAACCCTGTGAATGCAGCCAAGGTATTCGCGGTTCTTTTGTTAGCAACTCCTGAAGGCCTGATTAATTAATTTCACACTGTAGCTCCAGAGAACATTTTCCCACAAACAAGTGACCGAGAAAAATGTGGCCCCAAAGAAAGAAGTCAACATCAAGTTCAACAACGTGCTGGCGCTCATTAACATGACAATAACGTCTGGGAGCACAGAAGTCTTCTTAACAAGAGGGTCTGGCGTCAAGACACTCCACCTCCCAGACCCCGAAACATTTTCCCAGGCTCTTACAACAATCGCACAACTGTTTGCTTTAAACGCCCGGACTGGGGCCGCTAAGCGTGCTTCATGATTACTTCGTTGAATGCATAAAGGAAGATTTCGTTAAGGCAGTACCAACGGTTCACAGTTCAGATGTGTTTCTAAACTTCAGTATTTCCCTAAGTTTACAAAATAACCGCAATAAATGACACTAATACTACTACTACTACTAATAATAATAATAATAATAATAATACTACTACTAATAATAATAATAATAATGCACTATCAGTGAATCAATGAGGTTAAGCATACACTAAAATTACTGAATGAACATAGACACATTTTCCACATGCTTTCAGAAGACAAACTTTACAGAAGAGAGGTTGCCAACTTACGATACCTTGAAATGTCACCACTATAATAATAATAATAATAATAATAATAATAATAATAATAATAATAATAATAATAATAATAATAATACAAAAATACTTACATACAAAGGCCTTTAGGGATAATCCATCATGACAGGCCTAACAGATACGCCCATTTCAACAAATGAAAAACATATTTACAAAAAAATAAAAAAAACGAAATACTCCTCGGTATAGCATAAATGTGAGCGCGTTTAAGCGGCGACGAAGTTCTAAAAATGTCAGTTTCTCTTTAATCGAAGCTCATTGTATGGAAGCAAAAGTAATATTGTTAGTTCATCCCATCCGGAGCAAAGTATTTCAAACACCGTCATTACTCGTGCTTGAGTGGCTCGTGACAGATAAAGTTTTGAGACAGAACTCTCCCCCGTTTTCTGTTAGCATCCATTCTCACACCAGATTTTCTCACAGGCACGGAGAGAATCTGTTGAAGTCCGTTTCAGTCCTCTCCACTGGACAGGCTGTTGTGAACGTGTACAGAAACCCAAACAGTGGTGCTACTCCCCTATTCATTGTCCATTGTGAACTCTGCTATTGTTACAACTCTGCGTGAAGGTTTTTTTTTCTTAGTTACGCCTTGTATTTATCCTGAATCACTTCGGCCGACTTAAGCGATAGACGTACACAGGAAGAGGGAGAGAGAGAGAGGAAGAGAGAGAGAGAGAGAGAGAGAGAGAGAGAGGGAGGGGGAGAGAGAGAGAGAGTAGCGCTATTAATTCTTCAAAGACTAAAAACGAACATGAAATGACTTGGGACCAGCCCCCATTACTGAAAAAAAAATCTCAACACGAAAACAACAAAGCATGTGCCCATGCCCAAGTGTCACAGCTCAATACGCTACATCACATCAAGGATTGCTACGGCTATTGCTATGGCGATGCATTTCTCGGAAAGATGCAACTTTAATCTAATTTTTCATTAAACATTCTATATATAAACACCAGATTTAGTCAGTATATACCATGGAGGCGTCCATTCGTCTCCCAGCGCTTCGCGTTTACTTTTTCTTCTTACAAAGTAGGATATGGTGGGTATTTAACAGGCATGATGGCACCCTTCCAAGGGCTTGTGATGGAATTATTCTAACCTAAAATGTAGCACAGACGAGAAGATGAAAGCGGGCCGGAACAAGCATCTTCCCCCAAATCTGAGCCTCGTTACCTAAAGTATTACTTGGGTCAACTGCACACTCTGAAGCTTTGAGACACAGCGACAACAAAAATGAAATAATACCAATCGAACCGGTTATCTTTTCAAAATAACGCGGACCATGCCTGTGTACGAGAGGGAATAGAAAATAAGAATGAAAGAGAAAGAAATGGGAAATGGGATTTTCTTCCATCTGTTAAATAAAATAAAGGCGAATCCAAGAGGCAGGTGAAGGTGCTTGGAAAACAGTTCTGACGCTTCTGTGCTCGGGAGGCAAAAATTCAAGACGGATACTGGAAAACTGTAGGTTCTGGGTCACGTTGCCTTGCGTGAGGTTAAGTAGATACGTCTCCGGTCATTTTCACCGCGTTTTCGTGCACTGATTGAGATCATTTTCTTATTAAATCTTGCTTCCTCGTCTATTGCTGCGAACACGCTCGTATTCCGTCTCGAAGCACGAAGGAAGGGCTGCCTTACGATTCGCCGTTGCCTCAGGAGATGTTGAAATTGTGTTCGCCCGAGCCCTCCACATTTTACTACGTGAATGATTGCGTCCTGACGTCAGGGGCCGGGATAGGTTATCCCGATTCATATTTTAAAGATATTCTAAAGGTGTTATATAGTTTAAGATACGTGTAATATTGTATATGCTGTGCTGGCGTTATCTTCAGGCTATTTGTATGGCTTCACTTGTATTGCCATTTGTGCAATAACGAAAATAAGAATAAGAAAACTTTTAATAATGAAAAATTTGTGTAAAACGCTGCCATTTATTTATTTAAATCAATTCAGTATTCCGTGTATCGACAGATTTTTTAGAAAAAGGTTCAGTTTAATGCAATGTACAGTGAGTTTATTCTTCAGAAGCAGCTTATTTGTATATCGATTAGCCTACTCTTGTCTGTCATTATGATTGTAATAACTTACGTTTTTAGTAAAATATTATGGTTGCGGCCATTTCATATTTTTCAAATAGTAAAGCATATGTAAGCTACTTACTCAATCATAAGACATTCCCAAAATCTTAAACCTTGCTTCCGCGAAGTCATGATACATACTACATGAATCATTTATCATTGTGGTGGATCTATTTTATGATATTATATATAGCCTAGCTATATAATAATAAACCACAACCTGCTTTCGTTGGCATCTTTGTCAAACCAAGTTGTTAGTACACAATACAGTAATGATACCGAAATCGTATTTTCAGCGCGCCAGCGCCTTATTTTCAAAAAATTAGTTATCTACCTTGAGTACATTCATCCCTATTTTTTGAAGGAGAGGTAAGATGCGCATAGAGAGAGACAGAGAGAGAGAGAGAGAGAGAGAGAGAGGAGTTTATTTTAGTGCATAACTGATTTATTTCCAATGCAATGCTATGTCTCAGGTCATTTCTTGTAGTTTCATGAAAATACTTTGGCATATTCTCGGAAAAAAATAAGTGAATGTTAATTACCAAAAACAAAATAATGAAGAAAATAACCCAAAACAAGATACAGACAATTACTGTGTGATAGGCCAGGGTAAGGGTCTAATTACTATCCACGTGTATATCAGTTTATGAAAGTTCGCAACTTGTTACAGTCTGAAAATATATATGGCTTAGGCCTACAAGGATAGCATTGCATTATATCGACAGAGTGGTAGGCTACGGAGCTTTACATTGAAAAAATTAAATAAAAATACACAGGCTACTGCGAAAATCACTATTGCTACAATCATTGTGAGCATTCATTTGAGGGAATTTCTGTCTTACAGTTCGAGAAAATAGGTATGACACGTGGTAGACGCACCTACGTTCCAACACTAGGACCATATGGACATTATTGTCCAATCAGATAACAGCTTATCGGACATCAATGGTTAAATTTTTTTACACCTATTTTCAACAGCAATTTTTATGTCCTACAAATACTAGCAGGAAATGCTTCTGCTTCGTTTTATTTTATTTTTTAGAATTTAGCCATTTTTACACTGTTAGCCAGTTACACACACTACTGTGTGAACGGTGTCTATTTACAGCAACCAATACAACTATCCTGCACAACTACCATTGCCCTTCAGCTATTATTATTATTATTAGAAGAAGAAGAAGAACAACAACAACAACAACAGAAATAAAAATGATTAACAAGATCATTAATAAGAGCAATAAATTACAAATATAAATGCCTACACACATTAAATATTTAAGAAGTACACATTTCGGGGCTAGGGTTAGGGGTAAAAATGCTTGAGAATTTTTTTTAACCTTTCGGGCAGTTCTTTTACTGACGCATCCTATTATAACACAGTATCAGTCATATGATATGGCTGTTCATTATAATGTGCATGCATCACAATTGCAGACCATGATCTTTTAAATCCACGTGCTTTGTCACGCGAAAGATTACCAGTTATTCCATAAAACTGAAACTAGGGTCCAATTACTA
>NC_049204.1:24965443-25075443 GCF_013347855.1 Anguilla anguilla | reverse complement strand
CGACGACGGCTTCTACGTCTCTCACCGGGTGAGGCTCTCTGGGGCAGGCCCCAGCACGCTGGCTTCTGCAGGGCCCTCACATCCACACATCTCCTGCCCAGGGAGAAATGCGCTACAGCCCCTCAGTGACTGTCTACTATAGCCTGGGTCCTTCTGAATGCCTGTTTACACCTGTAGCATTTTAGCTCAGTGTAGAGATACGGGAAACAGACATGGTTAGCTTTGGTAGTGACAGATGAAGTCTAAAAGCCTGTAACAGAAGCATTACATTACATTTAGCAGACACTCTTATCCAGAGTGACTTACACAACTATGTGCATACTGTTTACATTGCATCCATTTGTACAGCTGGATGTATACTGAAGCCATGCAGGTTAAGTACCTTGCTCAAGTGTATAACAACAGTGTCCAACCTGGAAATTGAACCTGTGACCTTTAGGTTACAAGACTAGCTCCTTACCCATTTTAGAAACCCTTTTTAGACTGTATGAGCAGGGTGTGCCCTATAGGGCAGTGTCTGTGCAGCCTGAGTTAACGCTGGCCTTTCGGATGTGTTCCCCAGCTGAGGGGGAACCACCCCTGCGTGCTGCTGGCCGAGCAGGGCCGGGGGAGGAACCTAATCCTCTACAAGCCCAACATCGGCAAGCAGGCCCACCCCGAGAGCCTGGACAACCTGCATCGTAGGTACCGCAAGGTGAGTCGCGCCCCCCGCGCCCCAACCCCCCAGCCTGGAGCAGAGAGCTGCCCGTTACACGTTTACACACCGTCAGAACTGAGCTGCTCTTCCGCTGCTCTTCTGCTGCTCTTCCGCTGCCTTCCACTGAAGCCCATTTACACGCCAACAGCCCTTGTGAAGCCAGAGCTTTTTCCATCACCTGGTCTATACTGACCCCTAGTGGTGGTAATATTTTCACACGCAGAAAGCACAAGTCCATTTACATGCAGCTGTGTACAAAGTGGCTAGAAGCAGGAGTACGTTAGTTGTGGGTAGATTGATGCTGTGTATTGCAGTCCTGTTATATATGACAGTGGCCATGGCTGTGTGAGTGTGATGGCTGTTTGTGTGAGTGATGCTGATGCTGTTCTGCCCTGCACAGGTCACACCAGAGCAGGCCAAGGACAGCTGGGAGAATCAGTTCACATTCTCCTTCAGGAAGTGCAGCCACGCTAACTGGTGAGTGTGGGAGAGGCATTGTGGTGTGTGCGTGTTTACATGTGTGTGCGTGTATGTCTACACGTGTCTACTGTTTTTTATTACATTTTTAAAAATTTTGCATAAATGTACATAAATCCTTTATAAAAATATATGTAGATATGTCCCAAAATTCATTAGCATTATATTTCCTTATGTTACTGTGAAGCATGTTGACCCTGCTGTGTAGTGTTATTGTGAAGCATGTTGAGCCTGCAGTGTAGTGTTGTTGTTGTGAAGCATGTTGACCCTGCTGTGTTGTTACTGTGAAGCATGTTGACACTCCTTTGTAGTGTTGTTACTGTGAAGCATGTTGACACTGCTGTGTAGTGTTGTTGTTGTTGTGAAGCATGTTGACCCTGCTGTGTTGTTACTGTGAAGCATGTTTACCCTGCTCTGTTGTTACTGTGAAGCATGTTGACCCTGCTGTGTTGTTACTGTGAAGCATGTTTACCCTGCTCTGTTGTTACTGTGAAGCATGTTGACCCTGCTCTGTTGTTACTGTGAAGCATGTTGACCCTGCTCTGTTGTTACTGTGAAGCATGTTGACCCTGCTCTGTTGCGTTGCCGCAGGAATGGGAAGTGCAAGCAGGTGGAGGCGGGGCACGAGTGCTGGCAGGGCATGCGTCTGCGGCAGTACCACATGCTGTGCGGCGCGCTGCTGCGCGTCTGGAAGCGCGTGGCCGACGTCGTCTCCGACGTCACCAACTCCAGCATCCTGCAGATCGTGCGGCTCAAGACCAAGGAGCACAACAAGCAAGTCGGTGAGCTCCCCCTGCGCTGCGCCGGCTCCCCCTGCTGGTCCTGGAGACACACTGCGTGTGCTGGCCTTCACTGCAGCCCACGCGTTTAGATTTCAACAGGCCATTCGTTCAGTGCTCATTTGCAGTTTCCTCTCTCTCATAGTGCTAGAGGTCTTTAGTATTTGTTGTTGGAATTGTTGTCGAAGACATATAACCGTGTTTAAGTGGAGATATTCTTGAGTGACTGTTGTAATGTGCGAGTTCAACGATGGTAGAAGAGATTAGTATTCAGCTTAATTTATCAACCCAGTGAGTTTGTGACTGCTATAGGGATGTGCAGAATGGTAAATCACATTGACAGTTGCTAAGGATAGGAATCCAGTTCATCTGTCCCTATCAAAACTGAGAGCACGAGTGGCTTGAAACAGGAATCCCTCAAAATATAATGGACCCCATAATAGGGTGCCTGTGCATTATAATGGGTAGGGACCTGAGCTTGGAACCCAAAGTTTGTAGGTTTGATTCCCAGGTAAAACACTGCCATTGTACCCTTGACCAAGGTACGTAACCTGAGCGGCTGTAGTATATATCCAGCTGTATAGATGGGTCTAGTTGTATAAGTGGAAGTGGCTCAGGATAGGAGTGTCTGTTAAATGGCAGTACTGCAATGTAATATCAGTACAGCACTGATTTCTCTAGGCGAGCCATGGGGTGCCTGGTTGTTGTTTTCCCCTTCAGATCCGCCCCAGTAAACTGGGTGACGGGAGTTAGTGGCGTAATCAGCCTCTTTAGGTGCTTAATTACGCACTGAGTAGCGAGAGAAGCCCAGCTGGGCCTGCAGCTCACCGGGGGGGGTAAACTGTAGCGCATCGCCGGCACACCCCTGACCGTGCCGCCCCGCCCCTTCTCTCAGGCATCAAGATCCCGGAGAACTGCGTGGCGCGGGTGCGGGAGGAGCTGGCGCAGATGAACAAGGAGGTGAAGCGGCGGCGGAGCGAGCGCGAGCAGCAGGAGCAGCGGGCGCTGGAGGCGCGCCTGGCGGAGGAGCGGGAGCTGGAGCGCCAGAGGAGGCAGGTGATCAGCCGGTTCTGCGGCGGCCAGCCCACGGTGCTGCCCGGCCTCGCCTCCTCGCTGGCGGCCTACCCCGGCCTCCCCCAGCTGGCCCCCCTGCAGAGGAGCCCTGTCGACGAGATCCTGGACCTGACCACCAGCAGCCCCTCGCCCTCCCCCGACAGCAGCGGGGCCGGGGGCCTGGGCTTGGACAGCCTCGTCGGGCCTCTAGGGGGCGCCCAGGACCATTTCAGCCTGGAGTCGCTGATCTCGCAGACGGTGCTGAGCGGGCATCACCCGTCGCACCCGCAGCAGGACCTCCTGGACTTTCTGGAGAACCCCGCCCTCAGCCTTTCCTCCGCCTACTCCACCTTCCCTTCCCACACGGCCCCCACCTCCACCGTGCCCCCCATCTCCACCATCCTTCCGCCCTCCTCGTCCTCCTCCTCCTCCTCTTCCACCTCCTCCACTTCCTCCATGTTCTCGTCTGTCATGGCCCCTTCGGAACACCAAGCGAACCCCTTACCCAACGGCCACTGCAGCGCGGACCTCTTTAACGTACGAGAGGTCTTGGACAGCATGTTGCGGACCAACCCGGACCGGCAGTCTGTCATCCAGTCTCGGACACCAGACTGGGACGGCACGCCCACGTCCCATAGCCCATATGCACACACCAGTTTCCTCCCCCCGCCCCTCTGAACCCGTCCCTGACGCCTGACCGCCTGACCCCCTCACCTCAGGGCCAGGGGTCACCTCAGCACTGCCTGTAGTGTGGATGTCGCTTTGAATTTCTCTTTCAGGAGTGCAAATATAGTTTGGGAATTCCTCCTTTGAGAAAATGGAAAAAGAAAAATGTCCACCTAGCCCCATGATCTCTGTAGGAGTATTTCCCTCAAACAAGAAAACTAGAACTTCTATTTCCAATTCACTTAAACGTATATATATTTGATGTTTTCCCTGAATACCTCTCAAATAATTAATCCAGTAAATGCCGTGTTTTGCAAGATATGGGGTCCTTTATATGGAGGCAGAGCTCCAGAGGTTCCCATCAGTCAGAGTTTTCCCAAACTGTGTGTGCAGCCTAGGATTTGTCTGGAGATCAGACTCAAATCTGTCTGGAAATCAGACTCAGATCTGTCTGGAAATCAGATTCAGATCTGTCTGGAAATCAGACTCGGATCTGTCTGATTTGATCTGTCTGGAGATTAGACTCAGATCTGTCTGGAAATCAGACTCAGATCTGTCTGGAAATCAGACTCAGATCTGTCTGGAAATCAGACTCAGATCTGTCTGGAAATCAGACTCAGATCTGTCTGGAAATCAGACTCAGATCTGTCTGGAAATCAGACTCAGATCTGTCTGGAGATTAGACTCAGATCTGTCTGGAAATCAGACGCAGATCTGTCTGGAGATTAGACTCGGATCTGTCTGGAAATCAGACTCGGATCTGTCTGGAAATCAGACTCGGATCTGTCTGGAGTTCAGACTCAGATCTGTCTGAAAATCAGACTCATATCTATCTGGAAGTCAGACCCGTCTTTAGATCAGAGAGTCTGGCAGCAGAACACAAGAATCCATTCTTCGTTTGGGAGATTTACACCAAGCTAACTGACCAGAGACCCACGAGGTCCCAATGCCTCTAATGTTGAGAGTCTAGTTTCCAGGTTTTCATTGTTCTAATGATGTCACTGCCTCCATAGAAGTACTCCATCCCATCCAAACATCAGTCACGTTTCTGACATCACAGCTCAAAAAACCATCCCGTAAGAGTGACATATTTATGTCAGTTTGTCATGAATATTTTCAGATTTGGGTTGAAATATTTAATATGAAATTTTATCTTTAAACTTTTCAAACTAACAAAAAGAACATATCTATTTGTACCTCAGTGTGTTTGCTGCCCCCACCCAAGACCACAGCACTCCCTGCTGACCAAACAGGGCATAAGCAGGAAGGTGTGAACGGGGATCGAGAGCCATATGTAATCTTTCTCGCTGGTTTTCATGCGAAGGTTCGCCACAAAGCTGTCTTTTGTGTCTCTCTCTGTGTTGCGAGGGCTTCGGCCTGCTTCAGTCGTCCTTGCTTTCGACCGGTACTGAACCGAATGCCTCGTGACCGGTGGACGGAGCTGAAACTGGACCGCGCCTGCGGTTTCATAATGTAAGGCTCCTTTACGCAACGCAGGCCCCGACGTGAGCCCCTCGAGCCATGGCATCGACGTTTCGCCTGCGTCCCTCTCCCAGTCCAGTCCTCAGCGTAGAAACTGCACAGTCAGCTTGCACAGGCTTTTCCCCATATCTGGTTTCAATATTTAAAAAAATAATAATAATACTATAATAAAAACAGCCTACTGTTATAACAGTGCCTTCCTTTGGAACATGTTAAAAAATGCAGTCGTTCAAATACAAAGGTTTATGTATATATTTGTACTCAAGAGTAGTGCTACCATATTTATTATGATTTCTAATTTAAGTCTCTTTACTCCCCCCCCACCCCCCACCTCCCACCCTGCCTGACGACTGTGCAGCAGGGAGTGAATTTGGACCTTTCACAAATTAGTTTAATTTTTTTTTCCCCCACCCATTATGACACATTGATGCTCGTAATGTGACTGCTCTGGATCGCTTTTACTTTTGAAATTCTCAATTCTCAGGAAAGTCTGAAATTAATTGTATTTTCCCCCTGTCCAACATTTAAACTTTTAAAAGTTTTTAAGCCTATTTGTTTCAGCCCTCCTCTTGAATTTCAGGTATCATAATGGATGAGTAGACGACATTACTGTGTTGTCACAGCACCCTAATTGGTTAACAGATGCCCAAGTTTTCTCGCTCCTCTCCTGGTCAACCTTAATAAAAGCAATAAGGTCTACACGTATAAAAGCGAAAGTACTGTTTACACTCAGCAGCTGAAGGTTGAAATTTGCCTCTTGAGGGGAAAATTGGACTCTTCTTATTGCATTTTATCTTTAGTGCTGGTTGCACCTGCTGCAAATCCATAAGACGGTGTATGGAAAAGAAGAACGAATCGGTCCTTTATGTTAGAATAAAGGCTTGTCCTCTATTGTTGTAAAGAAAAGTGGGATGAGACGCAATGTGTTGTTATTGATATTGTCCTTATTATTATTGTCACTTGTATCATTATTGTTATTTATATTTAAGGGACATTCTACCAGAAATAGTTTAGGTTAATAATTTTAGGTTGTAATCCTGTTTTTTTTTTTTTTTTTTTTTTAAGTTAATAATACTTTTAAAAGTTGACTAAAGGTTTTGTCAGGGACTTTTTAGAAAAAACAAAATGACTTTAAACAAAATATATCTATTGTAACCTGCCACCAAATATATTGCACTGTTCTGTACTGCTGTTCTTGTTTCCCTAGTTTCTTTTCCCTTTTTTTGCTGACTTTTAGTAGAATTATACTTATTTATGATTTAGGGGGTTTTTTTTCAGTGGGAGCTTCAGACTGCAGAGTGATACCAAAGTAAATCGCACCTGAAGTTTCCCGGCTGCATTCAAACCATTCTTAATCTCAGGAAGAAATCTACATAATATATGTATCTGCGAGTCCTATTGAAATGCATAGCTACGGTTTCACTGGTAGCCATGACAACCGGGAATCACACCAACAAGGAAAAAAAAACTTGTGCTACTTTTTTTTCATTCTGCAGTGCAACTCTGAGAACAACATGCTGTCTTTTTTATGTTTGAGACTTGATATTTTTTGGTCGTGTCCTTCAGTGTTGTGATTTTTTTATTATAATTTTTTTTTGGTGTGGGGGAGGGGATTTTTAGTGTGTTTATGCCTTCTTTGAGCAAAGATCAGAAGCTTTTTCTAAAAAAGGATCATTTAGTTGTTTCTGTCTGTTTGTCTGTACGGAACAGTTTAGCTGTAGGGCTAGAGACCTGGGAACATGACAGTCCCCCCCACCAACCACCACCTGGTCCCGTCAGCTTTGTCTGTGTTACGTTGGTCTGTCCTCATGCTGCGGAACAGTGGTTCTAATCACAACCTCCCCCGTCTTCTTTCTCCAGCGCACACTCAGTGCTCTCTCTCGTTCCTGTGGCTTCTTCACAAATCAGTCCTGAGGAATCTGAGCTCGTTTGGTCGCCCCTAATCTTATACTCTTCTTGTACTCCTGTATAAGTACGTCTCACACTCGCGGCTTTCTGCCAAACCCAGCCCAAGTAAACCCAAAGAAAGAAATGTAGGCGTGGTGTCAGGCAGTACACGGGCGACGCCCCTTATATTGTGAAGCACATTCGACTTCACCTTTGGTGACCCCTCCCATTAGTGATGGCTGGCTTCAACCCTTTCCTTTCTTAAATACAGAATGAGCAACATGGCAATAAAGCCTGGGCAGATAGACAGGGAAAAGGGACAGGCTGCATTGAAGAGAAATACTTCAGAAACTACTTTTTCCACCTCAGAAACTGTCCAGTTTGTCCTTGTCTTTTTTTATCTTGCACTCGGAATGGCATAATCAGCTCTTGTTGCCTATTATGTGTAATTGTGAGCTGCAAGCCTGTCATGTTCCTTTCCTTTCCCTGCATTGTATTTTATATGTTGTAGCCATCTTCCTTTTCTTCTCACCCTGACAGATAAAACAAAGTATGACATTCAAGTAATTTATTGCTAACAATGAAAAACGAAACAAACATGCTACTGATTGTATGTATTTTTTAAACAAAGGCTATTTTTTCTGTAAAACTGTGTTTAGCACTTTTATTCTGGGTTTTGCTTTTGTTTTTCTATATATTTATAATTTAGATGGAAGTGTATATATTGTAAAAAAAATTGTGCCTTTCAACTAATTCTTTACAGATTTTCTACTCATAACAGAAGGAAGGAATATATTGTAATGCAGTCTTGACTTTGTTAACAAATAAATATTCAAAGATTGCGGAAGTGGTCTCTCTTGTTGCTTTTTCGTTGCTAATTATAGATAACCTTATAGTTCTCAGTTTTAGCATTGTGAAATAAACTAAATCTCATTAAAAAAACGTTTTCAATGTACAGAAATGTGAAGTTCCAGACAGTTCTTTGTAAGTGAGAGTAAGTCATTCATTCAAACTGGCTATATCTAGGCCTGCCATTAAGTGTTGATAACAAAATGACGCCAAGTTACTGTACTACAAACCGTATAGGCTATCTTGCCTCACAGAAAATAAAGAGGCTGTATTCTAAAGCAATGACACCCAATGCCTCCTAAATTGTTTCAAGTCATTGAATTTATTATTCAAAAATACCTACTCTTCAAAGAGTGCGACAACTATTTTTGTCAGTAGATGGCGCTGCTGTATATAATTACAAACAAGTGTTTCATTTGTAGAACTACCGATCGTGTTATTACACTGATGAAGTGTTATGCGTGACTTAGTCCCTGTGTGCAGCTATATTTCTGATTTCCCGGGACACTTCTTGTATATTAAAAATGACTAAACTTTAATTCTGTTGGCTTAACCCTGCGCGCCTTACTGTCTCTCCTACCTGTTACAATGCCATAATGGTTGCTCGCTCCTCCCCCTACCTCCCCGCCCTACCTTCTCAGGTAGGTTCTCCCACATTATGATCCGTGGTTGGCAAGGAAATGCAAATCACAAATTCCTGACGTCCTAAAGTGCTACCAAAAGGCGACGGCTGAACGGTCGCGTATACATGTTTCACTTTTCGTGAACTTTTGAGTTATTCAGTCTCCTGTCGTACAATACAGGTAAGTCTCGATTTTATCGACTTTTCGTGAAGTGGCTACTATAAAGTGTAGGCTCCAACGCATCGTAATCTCTTTGTTAACTTTTGTGTCCATTTCATGTTAGACTGTTCACCTGTCGTTCCCACGGGAAACGGGTAATTGTTAGATCTCAAATTGCATTCAAGATATTTTGTGGCTACACTTTTTTGTGCTGCTTTATGGGCATTGGATTAAGGAACGGAGATGTGAGCACGCGCTAATAAATCGCCCAAAACACGGTCCATATTAGTGTGTATCTCTGACATTACACGCATATACACAATTGTAGGTAGTTTCGAATAGATTTTAGTCTTTGTTTCGATATTACGTAGGCTAAGTGGTTAATTTCCGTGAAACTGTGTGCACATTGATGTGGCCTGATAGCCAATAGGTGTGCAGTTATTTACCGAAGCTGTATACTCATATTCATAGAGACCTTTCGATTTAAAAAAAGTGTTACCCAATGCACATTTTTTGAGAACATTACAATGAAATGGCTGCTGTGCGTGTTGTCATTAATGAATGTGTATAGGCGATGTTTTCTGTGGTAATTTAGGTTGATTTTTTGTGTTTGTTTTACCTGGCCTGAGACAGCGGACGCGATCGAGCAATGGTGTCTATGAAAGTACAGTGGTGGATTTTTAACCTCATGCGAAAGGTCATTCACACAATAACCATTTAGAACTTCACTTATTTGCCCTGTGTTTCTAATAGTTTAATTAAAATGGCATAAACTGGTCCATATTTGTCCAGAAAAGTGTTCCCACCCATTCAGGTGGCTTTTAACATGCTCTGAGTATGGTACGTTTTATGACGTTGGCATGTGTGGGTGGACAGGGTCGACAGAGGCAGGGCAGTGTGTGTGTGTGAGAGAGAGAGAGCAGGTGACCAGAGAGAAGGGGCTAGTGTGAAAGGGAGAGGTGTGTTGTGTCACTGATCGCATAGCTCCGTCGGCTCGTCGTACTGGTTCGGTCACACTGCAGGTTTCTGCCTGTCAGTATCGCTGCAGTTTCGACACACAGCGTTCCAAATTGCTCTGCCTTTCTTACCTCGTCGTTTGCTCCTTGGGAGTCTGAATTGACGACGAAGTGGAAATGTTTGCACAGGAGAGTTGAACGCACCTTTCCAAACGTTTCGTTTTATGTTCTTCTACCAGTAAACTTCCTTCCGTCATGGATTTGCCATTTGCCGTTGTACATCGAAGGACATTTGTTAAAGGTGGCTGTTTTTTCAGCTTTGAAATTGAGGAACCGAAAGTTATATTTTCATGTGTGCGATGTATTGAAATGTAAATTAGTCAACATTTAAATTAGTCAACAGCATTCTAAGACCCGCCCTGTAAGTGGTCATAAAACATTGAGTGAAAGACAATCGGAAGCAGGTAGGTTAGTGTACAGAGCTTCACGCAGAGCCTGTGCATCAGTCTAGCGTTGAGGCCATTTGACATGCTGTCCTGTCCTTCACTCACAAGAAGGATATTGTTCTTTCAGTGAAACTGTGCTCATAGGGATTATCATGCACCTAGCTATATTGGCAGTGGTTTAAAGCAGAGAGACAGGTGCAGATGTCCTATGGCGTATAGCAAGGAGGAAGTAAGCGCATGTCTGGCCGCATCTCAGTAGCAAAGCTTGGTGTCGTTTGCAGAACTTGGAGTGTCAGTGGCCCTACATATCTGTAATTGACCTGCTGTGATTGCTGATATTAAGTTGCTGTTGCTCTTCATGCATTAAGAGATGCAGAAGAGTAAGGAAACCAGAAAACAAACTAAAAAAAGGTTTGTTTCACAGTGCCCTCAGGGAACGCTGTAGTTTCTTGATATAAACTATAAGTTTGTGTGTCTGGACCCTCTGGCACCACGCTCATTTGTTTTAGTCACTTCTAAACTCCGGTCAGGTGCAGCACACTTTGAGCCCAGACTCAGACCAATTAATGGTGATTCATGATGTTTCTGTCCAGAGCTCTGTTGTTTTTCTGGAAGCTGAATTAAAACAGCATTGTGTTCACTTCTTTCAAAGGTTACCGATTGCTCTAATGCGGTTCCTTTTTTTTGAATATAACAGGAAAAACACTGTAGTACTTTGACCGTTGTACCCTCTGCACAGTGCATACCACAACCATCGGGAAGTTGCCTATCATGAGAAATTTAAATGCATTGCTAATTGCAGGGGAGTACAGTAAGTACCCTGGACATTTTTGAAACCCAATCTCTCCACGGTATGAGCTGTGTGTATGTACCAGTATGAGTGCATAGGTGTATATTTGAACTGAAAGCAGTCCTCATTGAGAGATGAAGGAGTAAAGGGGACGGGAGACGACTGACAGAACATGCAGGCATTTGCCTGTGCCTTGGGCCTCGTGCGTATCAGTGTTTACTGAGTTTCAGCCTATCCTTGTCTGACTCCCTCAGCAAGGCAAGGCCTCCTCATTTGAAACCATTGCAGTGCAGTCAGCAAGGTGAACAGAGCTCGTAAATTATTTAGCCGTGTAGAGAATGAGTCTCTCCGTAACCAAGGAGGCTCGCATTACTAATCCATTCCCCAGCTCCACGCCCCCATCAGCGGCTTTATGGAGAAGTGTTTACCCCGGCGAATGTTTTCATGTGCCCGGCCAAAAACAGTTAAGTTACCGCTTGTATTTTGGATGTGTACCGAACACTGTTATGTGTATATGGTGTCAACATGTCAGTTAATAAGTCGACTTTAGAAAGTCATTTGTACATTTGTATTTAATTGGCTAGTTAGCCGCAGGAACCAAAAGATCACAGAAGACACTTCTCTTAGTGTCCTGTCACCTGTACTTTGTGAGGAGGTATCAGTGATGGTGGCCTGCAGAGATAAGGTGTAGTGAAGAGGCTGTTCACTGAGCACAAGTATGTCACCCAGGCTAGAGGTGACTCATATCCTGGCTAAGTATGATGCACTGAGAAATTGCAGCTTGATTCCTCACCGAAGGAAAACTTGACAGCTCAAACACAGATACTAATGACTAATGCTGACGTCAGGAGAGCGAGAGTTTCTGATGCTTTGTTGTAGGCTTTTCTTGAATAATATTCATCTTGAGTTTTTTTTTTTTTTTTTACTTTCCTTATGGAAAAAAAATGCCTCCATCAGAATTTGCTGATAGACATGGCACATGCAATGTTCTCAGGATTCACAATCTGAAATCACGTTTTTTAAAGCTGCATTTTAAATCACACCAGTGGCAGAGCGATATTGATGCCTCTCCCATCTAAATCCACTGTCTGGTGCCGCTGGGTGCTGTGTCATCATCGGTTGCAGGTCTAAGGGCTTCCACAGTGTGGCACTATATAACTAGAGGGACGAGTTCAAACCTCTGCATTCTGTACAAAGCATTTCCTGGCTTTCAATATGCAGGCAGCGCCTGTTACTTTTAAGTACTTGACCTTAATCTCTCTGTCAATGATTAGTTCAAATGATTGGAACTGATAAGCAAGCCTGAAACTCTGGAGGCCTTTGGTTTAGCAAAGTTAGCGATTTATGCTGAACAGAGTAATGACCATGCCCCACTGTGGACTCGCTGTTCATAACACCTAGTGTTATATCACCAAACATCCATGTTTTTTATCATCTACATTATATGCCTTTGTTCACTGAAGGGCAGCCGCTCGTGGTGTGTCTAGTTTTATCTTATTGCGTTGTAGGCTTGCCCACATGTAAATCAGTTCCAGCTCCGATGCCTGGCAACACAAGGCAATAGAAAGTGTTTTCAGACTGGGAGGGGCTGAGGGTTGGGCTTGCGGCTCTCCCAGGTGGGGCTTCTGCTAGGTGTTTTTCTCTAACAGAAGCAGGATAGTCAGATCCTCTCATTAGCTAACAAGAGTTACCTCCCATATGTGTATAATTGGGGGGGCCGTGGTTTTTAAAAACCTCTTTGTGTACCTTACACAGGATGGGCTCGGGTTTCTAACCCCGTGGCTGTTTGTTTTATGATGTAAACGGTGATGGATAACAAAAAGCAGCCTGGGTTTTTTGTGAAAGGCCTCAGGCACGTGTTTAAAAAAAAAAAATATATAAAGGCCTAATCTCCTTTTAGAATGGCAGTGAGGTTCAGCAATGTGGTGAGTACTTGTCTATACATACAGTTTTGCTTTATTTTGATTTGCAGTATCCAGTGAGTTGAAGCACTTGGGCGGTCTGTATGTTACCGTGCTAAGACTAGTAGTGTAGAATTTGTTTCGTCGGTTTTAAAAGTTGATTTATCTCATTAAAGGCTGTGAACGGAGGTACTCTGTCAGCTGTAGTGTTGCTACTTTAAATGCACTTTGAAATCAGAACAGAAAGCACTTCATGGGGCTATTAAGACTGTCTGGCGGAGGGCTGTGGTTTGCCTTCACTTTCTGGGAACAGGTGGACTTCCTCATCTTGCTCTATCCCTATGGAAATCAGGGCCCGCGTCTCCCTGGGTTACGGAGCTGAGAGTAGCTCGGTGTGAGTGAACGGGGTGGGCTGCTAGCTCCCCGCTGCGTGTGCCTGCTGCAGTTCGCTCTGCCCTCTGAAACGGGAGGCTGAATGTTGCCGTGCTCTCAGGGAGATGAAGTGGACGAGGTGTTTCCGCTTCAAGGGTTCATTGGGCTGGATCTTTAGTCCAGAGCTGACTGCTGTTTGTTGTGTTTCTGAACATTCTGGGGTGATGTCACCGGTGGCTTTGGTAGTGCAGTCCTGCATGCCAGGTCTTTGAGTGATGTATTGTAGTTGCTGTATTTTACCATGCCTTCGACAGGCCTTTCCGGATGAAGCGTTGAAGATGACTAGGGCTTAATTTCCAAACTAATGCTTTGAAGAGAAAGTTTTTTAGAATGTTTTTTTTCTTCAATATTTTAAGCCAGCATTCTAGAACTCCACTGCTTTCAGTTACCAGTAGTGATTTGTTACATCAGCGTTAGAATGTTCAGCAGTTAAGAACATTCTAATCACATGTGCGCGATCTCAAGTCTTAAAGGGTTAAACACGTCCCCTATTGACTTTTGTGCTGTGTCAGCACTGCGGAAGAAATGGGTTAAAAAGGCCATGAGGTAATGCAGTGATACTGTCCCCAGGCTGAAGATAAGTCCCTAAAAGTGAAAGGCTGCTGTTTATTTTACCCATCTGTTTGTTCCTTACATATCTGAAGGTGTTTCAGATCAGACACTGTGGGAAAGATAAATATGCCCAAAATGCAAATATTTGTACTTGCATGTAAAACCTGTGATTTTTTACGGAGAGCAGAGAGTTAACCCCCCTTATTTATTTCTTAACTTTATTCAGACAGGGGGAAAGAAGAAAGGGTTAGAGATGGGGAGGGGAATCTCAGTACAGATGCTGTGGTGCTGTGGTGGGGGGATCAATCCCCGAGCTCACAAGGGGATTAGTGAAAGGGTTAAAATTCAGCTGCTCTATGGACTGGGCCACACATCTCATCCTGATAGCATTAGCTTCTAAGTTTAGCTCCATTGTGTCTGTTATACAGGCCTTCAAATCGGTCCACCTGCATCACTGAGCCTGCATGAGCTAAAACCTTTTACGGCTGTGGTAACCGGCTCTGTTCCTGGAGATCTACCGCACTGTGGCTTCTCATATCAACCCTAATTTGGCACATCTGATTCTAGTAGCTAGCGGCGCAATGAGATCGCTAGCTGTTAAATGAGGTGTGTTTTGTTAAGGGTTGGAGCGAAAACCTACAGGACGGTAGGTTTCCAGGAACAGGGATTGGTCACCGCTGCTTTACGCTGCCTGTGGAGCCTTCCCTTGGTGCCCCACACCTTCACAAACAGACACACCTGCTGTTCTGACTCACAGGCAGGAATGCTGAAGAATAGGAGCTGCTTTTCTAGCAGCACAGGAGGGAGGGCTTGGTTTTGAGTAGCAGTATCCCTGGAAGTAAACAGCTAATATTTGTTTTGTTTTTTTGTTGCAATTTGGCTCCTGTTCCTATGTGATAAAGGCTAACCGAGGACTGCTGTAAGTTCAGCCTTTATCTTTTTCACCTTATGCTGTCGGAGGAGATGGTAACAGATGGTAAATTCCAACTAATAAACGGTTCTGTTTAGTGCTTTGATTTACAACAAGGAATCACTACTCGTACGTCAGGAATGAGCTCGTATTCATCTTGTCTGTGACTGCCGTAATTCAGCCATTTCATTGCCGTCAGAGGCGAAGTCTGGCACCCTGTCCATCATGTTTCCAGCAGCCAGCTACTCCACCTCTAATCTATTATCAGCCAGCGTTGGTGATGTCACACATTCGCTTACAGTATCATCAGTTGGCAGCCAATGCTGACATTTGGAGGTCTCAATCAGTTTCCCCCAGTTGATGATTTAATGTACTGAGCACAACCGCGATTACCCTGTGGCAGGACCAGACTGGCTCACTGCCAGCTAGCAGTGTTGCCACACAGCTGATGCACCTTACTTGACTGAACGTGACTCAGCCATTAGTCTATGTTTGCCGGAGGTCGGTACTTTAAATAGCCCAACGGATAGTCAAAGAGCAAATTGACCAGGCTGGAGGATTTGTCTGAAAAAGACCAAGTTGGATGATTTGTGCTGGTTTATTTCTGGTGACCAGCATTGCAGCAGTCTTATTGGGGTTCTGAGTTGCGAATGTTTAAATCTAACTTTGGACCACAGACTAAAGAAATAAAACAAGAGACAAAAGGCCAACACTGGGTAACGTGTGTCACATTTATTGAAATAGTGTCTTTTCACTTTACTTTCTTTTTTTCTTTGAATATAGCACCTTGTCAAAGTGAATTACAGTTTGTATAAATGACAAATTTTGTGGTAAAACAATTTGTTCAAGTGAAGCCTAATTCCTCTGCAATTGAAGCCTAATCTCCTCTCAACTGAAATGTCCAGCTGCATCTCTCTTTGCTGAAATGTTGTTCATCAGTTTCAGGGCACCTGGAGTTGCATTTGCTGTGTCTGAAATGAGCACCCTGAGCTGCTGTTTATTCTGTGTTCTGTAGTGTCTCAGAATACAGAGAACAGCAGTCACTGCTCACCTAACTCAGCCGCTGATCAAAGTGAATATAGAAACACACCGTGATGTATTACTGGCAATGATAATGAAAGTGATAATGAGACTAAAATGATTTGCAAGAACAATTTTTAAATTGTTTGTTTTATTTCGTTAGTACCACTGAAAATATGTCAATGAGAAGACGAAAATGTCCTGCTAGAATTAGTCTGAATTAGCTGGGTGAATTATACATTTTCATTGATTATTGTTTATTGATTGTAATCCTATGGACTAACAACTGCAATCTGGCGAGATTACGGACCATGGGGTTGTCCACTATTATGGCCGCAAAGCATGGATTTGTATTTTTATTTGTTTCTTGCGTTTGCTTTCCCCCCCCCCCACCCACCCAAGATGGATGCCGCCCTTGTCACCTGTAGGCAGCCAGTTCAAACAGTGTCAGTCAGTGGCCTTGGCACAGTCAGTCACAGTTCAGTCCAAGTTGTTGGTTGCATCACTATACTAAGCACATGGTCACAAGAGGAGGCACCGTTCTGTGGGCCAAATTGGGCCCTGTTTTACAGTAATCAGCTGCAGACTGTGCAATAAAATATTACAGCCCATTATTTGGAATCCGGGGTTCAACAGCTGCTTCCTTAAACTGTCTGTGTGCTGTGTGCTGCGTTTTTAAGTTTGAACTGTGTTGAAGTTTAACCGAGAGGTTAAAAGCTAATCCTGCTGCAACTGGACTATTTCCTTCCTGGCCTCTGCTCTGTACTGTTTTCTGGTCAAATGTTATGAGTACTGAATTTTAAAATGGAGTTTTCCCCCCAACCCCCCCCCCCCCCCCCCTTCCGTAGTTTACTACAGAGCACATACATGGTTTCTGTTGTCCTTTCACTGGTCTCCTACAATGCAGCATTCATGTGTGGAATGTCTGCTGGATTCCTGAAGCACAACCAGGTTGAACTTTCTCGTTGAGAGAGCCCAGGCCCCGCCCCTGGCGTCATTTAACTCTTCCGCAGAAACTCAATCTCACGGCATCACAGAGATGTTCTGGGACTTTGCTGTGGTGCAGCCCTTACCCCAAATAACACTTTTTAAAAATTTAAAAAGGTGGGGGGGACCCTTTTCAGATGTTCATCTCACCTGTTTCATTTCGGTCAGTAGTATGAAGGGACCTGCAGTTTTTTAATATTCCAGCATTGTTGAAGTTTACAGTGCAGCAGCAGCCTGTTGTGCAGTGTCTCTGTAGCGTGTCACTCGGGACGGCGTCTGTCTTTATCTGCACTGGCACGCTTTCTGTTGGAGTCGTTGTGTTCAGGTGACTCGCTGGCTGCTGGTGTGGCTGTTTGCAGTCCTCTACGCCTAGCTTCCCTATTTGGAGAGGTTCGTCTCGCTGGACTTGTTTCATGAAAACATGTTGCATCACAGTGAGGAAGCTGTTCTGCTGAACTGCGTGTTTTAGCGTCAGACGAAGGCGTACCGTCCGGTAGGGAATACCAGAGACGTATGAAAGTATGAAGAACATGCAACTGAGCCGCCTGTCCGGCGGACAGCAGCGTACGGGTTCAGTTTGCCGTCTGCGTTGGTGTCGAATGTCAGCGTTGAGGCTGCACCGTAGAACTCTCCGGAGAGCTGGGTAAGAGCCTGTCACAGCTGTGGCCGCCTGCAGGCTCCGCCCCCCCTTACCTGTAAGACTGGAATGATGCAGGTGAGAACATGCTTGGTAACAATCCTCTTTGAGTCCCACTTCCCTTTTCTCTTCAGACGGCTTATAGAGTAGCGTAGGGGGCATTTCTCTCTCCAGCAGGCCAGGCCAACTCGCGAAACCGATGTCGTTGGTCTGATATTATTATTGGGTACTTATCCTCTACCGTGTGTGGGCTTTTGAGACAGGTTCCCTGGTTTTAATCAACCTTATGAAGCTTTCAATTGTCAACTCTTCTGCTTGTGTTTCAGAAAGCAGACATGGAGGAAATGACCATATGGGAGCAGCATACTGTTACGCTGATCAAGGTAAGTCGAGAGGCCTGGTTTGGGTGACGGTGGCTCGTGTTGTAGTGGGCCGGCACACGGCTGAGTGGTTTTATGGGAAAGTTTGTTCTTTTTTTGTTTGGCGAGGAGCGGAATCCGTCGTATACTGATGGACGGCTTTGTCGAAGCGGCGTTGCGAAATGTCGCTCTGTCGGGGAGCAGCTTTGGTTTCCGTTTTCACGATCCAAAGTCCAGCAGTTTGAGATGTTTTTGAGAGACACGCCCTGCGCTCCAGAGCCACGAGCCACGAGACCGTGAACGAGGCTGATGGAATGTGCTCTCTCTCTCTCTCTCTCTCTCTCCCCCCCCCTCTCTCTCTCCCCCCCTCTCTCTCCCTCGCAGGATCCCAAGGTGGGCTTTGGGTTCGCCATTTCCGGAGGCAGGGACAAGCCCAGCCCAGATGCCGGTGACACCATCGTGATTTCGGACGTGGTGCGGAATGGGCCTGCCGCAGGGAGGTTACAGTAAGTCAGACTCCGCCCCCCCCACCTCCCTGTCTCATGCCTTAAAAATAAACAATCGCACACCCACACCTTTCTAATCCTTTCCAGTCACTACACACACACCTACACACTTTCCACTTACCTTCTGGGAATGTTAGTGCCTGGTTCTACCTGGTTCCCTCAGACGGGGTTCAGTCTTTCAATCAGTATTAAAAGATAAGTCCGTGATAGCTTTATTTGTTTTGCTTTAACTCCAGGCTCTAACCCTAGCCAAATCTGCACACCTGTCAGCCACTCCCGCTAGCATGTGGCGACCGTTCAGCCGTGCACAAACTCACCTCGTTCTTCTCCGCTCCAAAACAGAATCCGGGATCAAGTTGCCATGGTGAATGGTGTTTCCATGGAAAATGTCACCTCTGGGTTCACCATTCAGCACCTCAAGACCTGTGGCAAGACCGCAAACATTGTGAGTTCATGAAAACACTGAGAAATACACCATCTTTTCCCATAAGGCAGTGCAAATCTCCAACTAGGTGGCAAGCGCCTTGTGGGGTTTTATTTATGAATCTTAATTAGGTAAACATGTAACTCCTGTTCCCATCAATTCACTAGTTGTTACCAGTGGAATTACTGTGGTTCTGTGTAACTGGACCATTGGTCAGAATTTGCTCATCTAGCATATGGAAGCAAGTGACTGCTTTTCATAGGTTCTGTTTCACACAGTAATGGTAATAGTGGTATTCGTGGCGATTAGAGTGTGATTGTGGTGGTCTGAGTGATGTAGTGAGTGCGTGTTTGAGTGTTGTAGTGTGTGTGTGTGTGTGTGTGTGAGTGAGTTTGAGTTTGAGTGTAGTAGTGACTGTGAATGTGGTGGTTTGAGAGTTGTAGTGAGTTTGTGTGTGTGAGTGAGTGTTTGAATGTTGTAGTGAGTGTGATTGTGGTGATTTGAGAGTTGTAGTGAGTGTGTGTGTGTGAGTGTTTGTGTGAGTGAGTCTGATGGTTTGAGTGTTGTAGTGAGTGTGTGTGTGTGAGTGTTTGAGTGTTGTAGTGAATGTGATTGTGGTGATTTGAGAGTTGAAGTGAGTGTGTGTGTATGAGTGTTTGAGTGTTGTAGTGAGTGTGTAAGTGTGAATGAGTGAGTGTGAGTGAATGTTTGAGAGCTGTAGTGTGTGTGAGTCTGACGCCCTGACCGCTCGCCCCTCTCAGACGGTGAAGAGGCCTCGTAAGATCCAGCTCCCCTCGAGCACGCGGCCCGTGCGCTCGGCCTCCCAGTCCAACCTGCTGAGCGACGAGCCGCCGCCGGGGAGGAGGCAGCGCCGCGCGTCCGACTCCGGCAGCGACCCCTACGGCCGCCGCGGCCGCCACAGCCGCAGCTCCACCCCCGACCGCAACGGCCACGCCCTGCCCATCATGTCCGGCTTCAAGCGGCTGCCCAAGCAGGAGGGCCCGAGCCGGCCCGTCAAAGCCACGCTGCTGAAGAAGAACCTGACGGACGGTAAGGGGCGGCCGCGGCGGCTCGCCAGCACCGCGAGCGAAAGGGCGACCGGTCCCCTCCTTTTGCCCGGGGAGGGGAACGGAATTTGTTTACTGCAGGACTGCTTGAGCCGCACGGGAGAAACGCAACTGGCGCAGGTCCTGTGTCACCGCAGTGGCTGTGGGAGCTTTGCATCCCATTGTGTGGCCCATGTAGAAATTTCCTTAAGTGAATCTGAACGCTCGGCACCACGCGTACTCATACGCTGGGCTTCAGCACTCACTCAGCTAGACTGTAGTGTTCCTTTCTGTGTGCACGCTCGCATGCTAGACTGTAGTGTTCTTTTCTGTGTGCACGCTCGCATGCTAGACTGTAGTGTTCTTTTCTGTGTGCACGCTCGCATGCTAGACTGTAGTGTTCTTTTCTGTGTGCACGCTCGCATGCTAGACTGTAGTGTTCCTTTCTGTGTGCACGCTCGCATGCTAGACTGTAGTGTTCCTTTCTGTGTGCACGCTCGCATGCTAGACTGTAGTGTTCCTTTCTGTGTGCACGCTCGCATGCTAGACTGTAGTGTTCCTTTCTGTGTGCACGCTCGCATGCTAGACTGTAGTGTTCCTTTCTGTGTGCACGCTCGCATGCTAGACTGTAGTGTTCCTTTCTGTGTGCATGCTCGCATACTAGACTGTAGTGTTCTTTTCTGTGTGCACGCTCGCATGCTAGACTGTAGTGTTGATGGAAAAGGCTTTCTGTGTGCACGATCGCATGCTTTGCGGCTAACATTTCGTTTTAATTCCGCCCTCAGAGTACGGACTCAAGCTGGGCAGCCAGATTTTCATCAAACACATGACCGATAGCGGCCTGGCAGCCAAGGAGGGCACCTTAGAAGAGGGAGACCTCGTTCTCAAGGTGAGTGACCGCTCTTTGAGCAGAAGGGTTTTCGATGGTGTTGAAAAAGAGCATCGAGCTGTGAATTGCTGTGTAGGAAAGCAGATGTTTACTTTCAGTTCTTGGAAAAAATGAACAGTCTGTACACCACAGCTGGATACAGTCATTTTTTAATACAACTGGATTACGTCACGGTGTGCAAGACTGTTTATTTTTTCATTGATTTATCTTTTGAGGTTCCAGCCCCCGTGAAAGAAAGCTTTTCATTAGTCTGAGTTGAGCATGCTGTGCTGCTGTGCTTTCAGTTCTTCTTCACTATGGTGGTCGTTTGCTAATGTTGCATTTTGCTATGAGTGTTGACTCGAACCTCTATTCTCAATGCGGCTCAGATCAATGGCATGACCACTGAGAACCTCTCCCTGCTGGAGACCAAGCACCTGGTGGAGAAGTCCAGGGGCAAGCTTACCATGCTGGTCCTGAGAGACGACAGGAAGTTCCTGGTCAGCATCCCTGAGGTGACTGACAGCGCCCCCAACAGCGAGGAGGAGAAACATGGAAACAGCAGCTCGGAGCTCGAGGGTGAGGGTTAACAGAGAAGCAAACAGGAGATCAGTGAGATGTCTCAATGTATCATCAGCTTTTCTGGATCTCAGTCCTGAAGGGCTGCAGGTTCTGCTGGTTTTTTTTGTTCCTGTGATTAAGCGTTTAAGTCACTGATTGGCTAAAGAGTCCACACTCCCTGTTTCGATGGCCGAGACTGGCCACTGCTCAGAATGAAACCGCAGTAAGCTGCCAGGGCTGTGGCCCTCCAGGACTGGAGCTTGGGGCCCGTGTTGTACAGCTGCTGAGTCACACATGAGTTTGACACATTTGTGCTCCTGTACTGCCTCAACGGTCTTATTTTTCTTCTTCAGACATTTCTGATCTGGAGTCGGAGCTCCACGCTTCCACCCGGGACCGAGTCCGACGCCCGCGCAAGTAAGCTCACCTGAACAAGACACACACATACTCACACACACATGCATGTACGCAGGCACGTGCACACGTACACGCGCTCACACACATTCGTGCACACACCCACACACATACTCACACACACATGCATATACGAAAGTACACACACACATACACGCGCTCACACACATTTGTGCACACACACATATTCACACGCATTCACACACACATACGGCACCAGGCTAACTCCACTTGCGCACTGGTGTCTGAAGATGCTAACCCTTAGCCTCACCCTCCTTCACTGCAGACACCATCGAGCAGAAGCTGCTCTTCCCTCCAAGGCTCGTGACTCTCCACCATTACGCTCCACTCTGACCCGTCCCCCCACTCATTCCCAGCCCCCCCGCAGAGGTGAGTCCAGCAGAGGGAGGGGGGAGGCCAACCCAGGGGGTGGCCAACCCAGCAGCTTTTGCACACTAGTTTAGCATATAGTCTGTACAACTGAGTAAAAAACCAAATGGAATAAGCTGAATGGAATCTGCTAGTTCATAAAGTTCTTCTTCCTTTCTTTCAAAATGTCTGTGTCCACACTAGCATAAAACACTGTTTATACCTGCTGTTTGTTATGACCTCACTTCCTGTGTCATTCTTCATGCTCTGCGCCTCTTGCCTCAGATCCTCTTATCAGCTGTTGAGTTGTACTGCAGTGCAGAGTTGGAAGGGAAAGTAGGCGGGAGTAAATGAGAATAAGAACGTCTGATTGGCTCTTAATATGGACGACAGTCATCGATGCCTCAGGAACAGCCATAGAGGTTAAAGTGAGTGACTGAATTTTGGAGCGTACCTGTTCTGTTTTTGTCGCAGCTCCTTCAGATTCGGACTCCGACCGCAGTCCCTCACCCCGCCCCAGCCGAGACGCTCCTGATCACAGGAGCAAATACGGGTAAGATGTTTCATCACGGGGAGATCAGGCGGTGTCGTCAGGAGGGGGACAGACAGCGAACCTCATGTGCAAATCCCTCATGTAGCCCCGGGTTCAAACGCTCTCCACACCACTGTTTTTACTGTGATCTCATCTGTAAGCCTCTCTGCTTTTACCCTGTCTGAATTAAGTCAAATAAATATATACGTACGTACATAACGTAATATACATACATAACGTAATATAAATATGTTTGTAATAATACTGGTACATTGCATTGCATTTTGTGCGGTACTGAGGTATACTGGATTTTGACTGAAGGTTCTATTTTTTTCCCAGAACCCTCTCTGGCATCGCCTTGCCCAACCCGCGATCCTCTCCCATATCCCACAGCCTGGAGGCGGCGCACTGGGCTCCCCCCCGCCCCTCCTCCACCGCCTCGCGCCCGCGGAAAGGTAAGGGGACGGGCCCGCTAACGGTCTGACCGCCAGGCGGCGTGTGTCTGTGCTGGGGAGCAGGAGGAAAGGGCTGTTGGGTCATCTTGTGGAAGTGAGCCGGACCGCTTGGAGGGGGTCTCTCTCTGCACCCGTGCTGATTTTGTCTGCTGTCTCCCTGCAGCGGTTTCGGAGTCTGACTCGGACCGGAGTGCCTCGCCCCCGCCTCGACGGGACAGCCCCAAATCGGACAGCCATTCGAGATACAGGTACAGAGAATGGGGGAATGGGGAGAGGAGACACTCAAAGGGCTTGAACTGGAGGCAGAATTAAAAAGAACCAAATAACTCACTTTTCCTGTGTTTAAGGCATTTGTCATGTGTGTTAAACACATTTGTCCTGTTTGTTTAATAAATTTGTCCTGTGCCCATTTCTCTCTCTTCCCCAGAGTCCTGCCCGACCTGCCCCATCCAGGGCTCCGTGCCTCCCCGCTCCCTCTGCGGCAAGACTCGCCCCGTCGAGGCCCCTCCCCTATGAGAGCCCGGCCTATCGGTGAGCCCCCGCGCCCTCGCAAGTAAAACAGTGTGTGCTGTCTGACGGGCCAGGGGTTTCAGTGCCATCCATTGCATTACATTATGGCCATTTAACAGACGCTGTAATCCAGAGTGACCTAACATAACTTCCACTCCAGAACAGCAGTTTCCTTAACAGTGCTGCAGCCGAATGTGCCTTTCTCATATACAGTATGTGAGCCTCCAGGACCAGACCTGCTGGACGGGTATCCCACAAAGAAAGACGTCCGAAACAAAGCACACATTATATATAGTATTTCTCCAAATCAGGGGAAACATCAGCAATCATTCTAATTCCCGACCAGAGCCTACTGAACCAAACAGCTATTGAATGCATTATCCTGGACCCATTCCAGTTTGCACCTGTAAGAAGGCACAGGCCCATATTCACAAAGCATCTCTGATCAGGAGCGCTGACCTAGGATGAATTTGGCCTTTGACTCAAAAGTGAATAAGGGTTGGATGTGGAGGGCGGCATGGTCGTGCAGTGTGTAGCACTATCGCCTCGCAGCAAGAAGGTCCTGTGTTCAAGGTTTCTGTGTGGAGTTCTGCATGTTCTCCCTGTGTCGGCGTGGGTTTCCTCTGGGTGCTCCGTTTGCTTCCCACAGTCCAAAGACATACGTGGGAGTGTGTGAGTGAATAGTGTGTGTGCCCTGCGATTGGTGACCAGCCTCTCGCCCAGTGCACACTGGGATAGGCTCCAGCACCCCCACAACTCTGACCGGGAATAGGCAGGTATTGATAATGGATGGATGGACGGATGGAGGAATGGATGGATGTGGACAAAAGAAGCCTGATCCTAGATCAGCACTCCTACCCAGAGGCGCTTTGTGAATACAAACTGTGGTGTTGTCTGCTACCGCAACCGTGAATCAGATACACACACACACACACACACACACACACACGGACACACGTGGCTCCCATTTCCTCATCTCATTTGCTTACTTTTCTTTGGCCTTCAACTCAGTTCAGGCAGACGGACTCACCAGAGAAAGGCTTGTGTACATGGGGATAAAAACACACTTATGAAACGTATTAAAGATTTCTGGTAAGACTGGAAATTTGTTTTGTGTGAGAATTCTGGGCAGTCGTCCACAGTCACAGAGGTGTGCCCTGAAGTTGTGCGTCGCTTCCGTTCTTTACCTCATACACAAACGACTACACACTACACCAGCTGTCCCTTTGAACCAATCTGAGGGTGACACAGGGTCAGTGTGTCATCTCTCTGTCAATCATTATAGAATTATAGAGAGGACATTTTCCTTCTATGAGATGGAGTGCCAGCGATTTGCTGGTTTCAGGCAGACGAAAAAGAAACAAAAGAAAATGGTTACTGATTTCAGGAACAAGCAAGAACTCCTCAGACCACTTACTGTACTGGTGCTTCATTAGATATAGTTCCTGAGTATAAATATTTTGCCCTTATTATTATTGACGATAAATTTTTGTGGAATGTCAATGACAGTGTGTGCTATGCAAATCCAACAGAGACTACAATTTAGGTGGAAATAAAGGAGTTTTAAAGCAGACTGAACAATGCTCACACTGTTTTTAAAAAATACCTTTGTTCGATGTGTACTGACATTCTATATCCAGTGCCAAAAGAGTCTGTTTAAAAAAACAACTATAGGAAATAATCAGCATTGGCAGTATCATCTCTTGCGCTTCCCTACCAAACATTACATCCTCTTTAGGATTACATTACTTCACAGGCATTTAGCAGATGCCTTTATCCAGAGTGACTTACACAACATTTTTTTTTGCGTTGTATCCATTTATACAGCTGGATATATACTGAAGCAACGCAGCTTAAGTACCTTGTTCAAGGGTACAACAGCAGTGTCCTACCTGTGAATCGAACCTGTGACCATATTTAGGTTACTAGACCAGCTCCGTACCCATACTACACTGCTGCCTGTTCTTTTGCAGTAGCACCTCATCATAAAGGTCATTTGGAGTGATGCATTCACTGTTGATGTGGTACGGAATGTTGTTGTTGATACTGAAGTCCCGCCCCCCTCCTCCTCAGATGACTCTGAGACCGAATCGGACGGCAGCTCCGGCCCCCCCCGCCGACAGGGCACCCCGGCCAGCCAGGACTCGAGGAGCAGATACAGGTACAGATGAAGGGAGCCCCCCCACCCCCCCGCCACACCCCCACACCCTGCTGAAAGGGAGCAGACCTCTACAAGACCTCCTGGACTGGAGAGCTGAGCAGCCGATGCATGCCAGATCTTACTGCCTGCATGATCCACTGTTACGTGTTTTGTGTTCCAGTTTTATTGTTTTTTAAATTTTTAAATTTTATAATGGTCATTTTTAAAACTCATTCTCGCTCTACTTCTGTTTTTTTGTGCTGCGTTTATTTTGATAGTTGTCCTAGAGATGCTTTGTGTCTTTATTTTGTCTCTCGTTTGTATTACTTGTTTACGGAAATGTGTGCTTGTTTACCTCCTTTTGTATGCCGACCAATAAAAGGAACTGAACACATTGAGCAAGTCCCTGATTATGTGCATTAATATGAAAACCCAAAACAAATGGGGCAGTGGATTCTGTGTTCTTGAATTTGGATTGCGATCTAATCTATAGCTTATATCAACCTCACACATTCAGAAGTGCTTTTTCATTTCAAATGGTCCAATCATCATAAAGGTACATATCTATATCCAAAACAAGCCCAATAATTCTGAATGTGGTTTAATCATTGTGCATGAAGAATAAGCAACGGCCAAAAATCCTATCATTTTACAAATATTTTGAATATTTAAAGCAATAAAAACTGAAATTGTTTACCTCTTTTTGTGGATAAATCACATGGCGGATAGTTTAAACGTTCCACTGTAAACATGCTACAACTCTCAATTTTACTTTTGAAATGCAGCTATTCTGCCGCAATGGGGTCTGTCCCTAGGGTTATCAGCGTGTCTTTTGTCATGTTAGAATGCCCCCACAGGCCTTGAGGGGTGAATATTTCCATCCTCCACCGTCTCTCTGCGCTCTTGTCTGGGGTGTGGCGTTTACCTGACTTCCTGTCTCTGGCTGTTTTCAGGGGGACCCTGGAGAAATCCCCCTCTGTGGAACCCCCACGATGGATCCCCCCCACAAAGGTGGTCGCTCCTCAGGGAAGGGGTGAGTTTGTGACCCCCTGTTTTTTAAATTTATTATTATTACTTTTTTTAGTTAAAATACTTCGTTTTATAGGTTAAATTGTCTTTTTAATATATCATGCTCTTATTGACATCTATCAGATTTTTTTATTTCAGCATTTTTGTTCAAGTTCTTATTTTTTGTGAATAAATGTCTTGTATGTTTTGCCCTCATACAAGAACATACTAGTTCCAAGATCCACAATGAGACAATAAGTCAGATATTTAACTGTAATGCCAGAGAAGTACTAATGAGGACAATAGCAGATCAGTGCATTTATGCATATGTGTATGTATAACTTCTCCCACATTTACAGTCAGTAGTCATTATAAATCCATGTTACATTTGGAGAGATTGATGGAAATACAATAAGCTTAATTATTTGAAATTCCTTCGATAAAGTATTAGTTTTTATAAAGTATTTAGATGCATAAAGTATGAAGCTGTTTGTCTGCATTGTATTTGAATGCTGTTCAATGATGACATGATAATGTAAATGAAAAAACATATACTCTGATACTTCAGTATTTGACCCAGGCCTTTTCAATGCTAAACAGCTGGCTTGGTTTGGTGTAAGAAGTGCTTCCATTTCATTTCCAATAATGAAAATGGAGGCTTAATGTGAAACGTAATTGACATGTGATATCAAAAACTGGAGAGGATGAATATGACGGAGATACGCATTTGTCCAGGACGTTCAGAAACGGAGTCCGAGGCCAGCAACGACTCATTCACCAGACAAGCTACTTCAAGCAGCAGGGATTTCAGAGAGTCCGTGGAAAGAACCAGGTGAGACCGGTGCCCAATTAGCGCGGCTAATGGCTAGCAGCTGATAGAAATGACTAATACTATAGGTGAATACAAGAATGTCAGATATGCCAGGCGAGACACACTTACACCCGATTGGTCATTGAAGGTGCAGATCGATTATAAAGGGTTATCGACATGACCTTTTGCATGGGTTCACTCAGCTCCCGCTGCTCACTTTTGTTGTTGACGCATTTGTAGGATTTGGGTTGCTTGTTGAGCTCCTCCCGATGCTCAGGGGAGAGATGAGTGTGGCAGATAAAAGTATGGTGCCAGACTGGTTCGTCTGCTCGATAGTGAAACAGGGCAATGTCACAACTGAGATACCAAGCAGTACCAGCCCTAGCCTTTCAGGGGCCCAAAGCAAAATCTGATTTCGAGGCCCTTCCCACCAAACATAAATAATCTATATATTTTAGAATAATTAGAAGACCCCTAGTGGTCACAGGGTCCTAAGCAGCCACTTGTATCGCTTATTAGGTTGGGCTGGCTCTGGTACCAAGAGAAATGACTGTAGCGCTCCAAATAAAACCATTGGTGTGCATGCCTTCAATGACTAAGTCTGCTGTGTTGCTGTCTGGAATGGCAATGTATGCTGACTAAACTACATAAAGTGCTATGCTGAATTTAAATCCCTTACCCATTAGAGTTCTTCCTGAGATGCGGTCTTCACCCCAGTTACTGAAGCAGGACTCCCCACGAAGAGGCACAACTCCTGTCAGGCCTCCCTCTGAAGGTCAGTTGCTACTTTAAAAGCAGAATCTCTTACCTCCCTGGAGTAGTGCAGTTCTCCTTAATGTCATCTCCCAAAGCTCCTATTGGCCTCTTCATATTTGACCTTTGACAGATCCCCATCCACCATCCCCCACTGAAGTCAATGATACAGAATGGGCATAACTTGACTATAACTTTGGTATTGAATCATGTCAAGTAAAATCACACATTGATTCTTATTCTTATATATTATGGGTATAACTGTGTTGAAAATATGACTGTGAATCCCTTAGTTTGCTAGAAAAAGGCGGGCGTTTCTCCAGTGTGGCCTATGGGGAAACTGTGAGTTGCGGTTCATTGGACGCCATATTGGTTGTTGCAACTTTTGGCTCCTTCTGCCTCTCAAGTTCCTATATATGCCCAATGGTCTCCCCCCGTGTGAAATGTGATGAAGAGAAAGTCAGGTCCTCACTCTGTGTCCCTCTCTTTCAGACTCTTCAGAATCCGAACGCGCCCCCTCTCCCCCCAGAAGATTCGAGAGCGCAGACCATGAAAGCACTCCCAGGTGGAGTGTGCCCCTCATAGACATTGCTGTCACTCATTTGTGGGAGAGGTCTCTCAAACCCCATATTGGGCGGGGCTACAATGAGCTGTCAATCATTGTTCTCTCCACAGCAAAACACTCTGATTGCTTCAAATGATTAGTCACTGATGGCATGATAAGCTATCTCTGTCCCATTTTCTCTTTCTGTTTCACGTTACTACATTTGCATTCTACGCATTACCCATGTCCACATGAATAGCCTCTGAAACGAAGCCTGCTGCTCTTGGAGCGCACTCACACCACGTGCTCATATGTGACTGAACGGCCTCTTTTTTGACGTTTTGACCAAAAAAAGGCCCCAAATGTTGAATTGTAACTGAATGATATCTGTACCCCTCCAGCTATTCACACTCTGTCAACGGTACTCTCCGCTCCGGGGTTTCCCTGTCAGGCAGACCTGTGACACGCAGTAAGTAGTTTGTAAACATCCTTGGTCACATACTAGAGCGCCACCTGGTGCATAACTATGGTACTGAATTTGTTCTTCCTGATTGACTGATTTCAGCTCCCCCTGAAGAGGAGCCGCTTTACTCTTTACCTCCCGACTCCCCCACGTACATCACGAGTAACTCAGGGTGGGTTCCCTCAGTTTGTCGTGAAACTCCTCTGTTTGAATTTTTCAAATGAGCCACACTATGACATTTTTAAACAGTTTTTTGGTTTTACATATAAACTGGAATTTTACCTGAATGGGCCCAGTGGTAATAAAC
Source organism: Anguilla anguilla (assembly GCF_013347855.1). Taxonomy (NCBI): domain Eukaryota; kingdom Metazoa; phylum Chordata; class Actinopteri; order Anguilliformes; family Anguillidae; genus Anguilla; species Anguilla anguilla. Next base: position 25,046,070 of record NC_049204.1, on the reverse strand, counting down.
ACTGTGGTAAATCTGGGCGTGGTTTTCCTTCTCTCTTTCACAGGTACAGCTCGGACCAGAACAACGTGCGGTTTGTGAAGGAGGGGAGCGTGGGACTGCGGCTCGTGGGCGGGAACGATGTGGGCATCTTTGTTGGAGGAGTGCAGCCCAACAGCCCGGCCCAGCAGCAGGGCATGATAGAAGGAGATCAGATAATCAAGGTTGGCGTGATGTGAAACCCCACACACACCACACACCTGGAGCCCCTGCTCTGTACTTACCTTTATTAAAACATACCGCATACCGGTAAGCCCTGCTCCTCACCTGTCACTGTCGCCACGTTTTTGGTAGGTGAACAATGTGGACTTCAGCCACTTCACCCGTGAGGATGCTGCCATGTTCCTGCTCAACATCCGTACGGGCGAGCAAGTGGATGTTATCACCCAGAACAAGAAGGACAGTGAGTACAGGATGCGGAGAGAAGGGGACGCTGTGAATCTGAAGTTTTTCAGTGCTGTATCATTAATATTCATACATGATATGGCCACCAGTATTTTTGTCTAAAGGAGGTGTAATAAATAAAGTACAGTACATTGAACATAAATATATAAGTACAGTAGAAATAGTTTATTTTACTTTTAAAAACACTCCTCCTTTGTCCCTTCTTCAGTTTACAGAAAGATTATGAAGTCGGGTCTTGGCGACTCTTTCTACATCCGCACGCACTTCGATCACGAGGCAGAGGGGCCCAAGGGCCTCAGCTTTACCCGAGGCGAGGTGTTCCGTGTGCTGGACACCATGTACCGCGGGAAGCTGGGAAACTGGCTCGCCGCGCGTATGGGGAATGATCTGCATGAGCTGGACAGGGGCACCATCCCCAACCAGTCCAGGTTCGTTGAGCTACAGTCTCAGGCTTCTTCAATTAAGATGAATTTTGATGCCCAGATACTTGTTCAGCGCAACGGTTCTCTGCTCATCAGATTAACAACCCACTCCAACTAAAAAAGAAAAGCTTCAGAAAAAAAGAAACCGCTTGAATTCTACCAGGCAATCACCTGCTTTTAAATTTTGTGTTAATATGTTAATCTGTGTGTTTTTGTTCCGAAAATGCATCTCCGTATTTGGAGCTCTAAAATCACAACCAATACTGCATATTCCCTACATCCCTAATAGATGGGTTTCTGTGGCAACACTGGTTTGTTTAATGTAAAATTTGGCTGGTGAAACAACCCTTGCATTAAGTAAAGGCTGCCTGAGCATGAATGCGTTATGGGCTGGTACAGTTTTCTGTGATGCTAATGCTAAATGGGGCGGTGACTGTTTCGGGCACAGGGCAGAGACCTTGGCGAGCATTGAGCAAAGCCAGAGGGCCAGCGGGGCTGAGCGGCAGGCCTCCGGGCCCAGGGCAGAGTTCTGGAAGCTACGGGGCCTCAGAGGGGCCAAGAAGAACGTCCGCAAGAGCCGCGAAGACCTCCTTCAGCTGACCATCCAGGGCAGATACCCTGCGTACGAAAGGGTGCTACTGAGAGAAGGTGAGAGAAAAGGCTCCTCACGCCAGGCCTGCCAGAGCAGAGGAAAACTGTGGAAATTCAGTATCACCGTGGAAACTGACTTTAATACTGCTGAATTGTACCCTTGCAGCCAGCTTTAAGCGGCCCATTGTCATTCTGGGTCCCATCAACGATATTGCCATGGAGAAGCTGGCCAGAGAAATGCCTAAGGAATTTGAGGTGGCAGGTATGCTGTCTATTATCTAGCAGTGGATGGAGTTTAAACTCCATAGTGATGATGGCAGTGATCATGATAATGAATGAATGGATGAATGGATATGTGCCCAGGCTGGTGTTTCAGAGCGTGCTCCTTGTCCCTCTCACAGATATGGTCCCTCGTAGTGGGGGGGAAGGCTCCTCCTCCGTCATTAAGCTGGACACTGTGAGAGCGATCTCAGAGAAGGTGAGTGGACCGCCGCATCGGCACGGAGTCCTCAGAAGCTGCACCATGCTTCGGGTTTCATCCAGACCCTCCTCCTGAAATCGTTCATTGTTCAGTGATTATAGCTGCCCCGATTGGTCAGTGCCTTTTATAAGCAGCACTAAATGAAACTTGTTGCATTGTCCTGCAGGACAAGCACCCACTGCTGGACATCACGCCCACCGCCATCGAGAGGCTGAACTACATCCAGTACCACCCGCTGGTGCTGTTCCTGGACCCGCACAGCCGCAAGGACGTGAAGGCCATAAGGCAGCGGCTCTGTCCCGACTCCAACAAGAGCTCCCGCCGCCTCTACAACCAGGCGCTCAAAATCAAGAAGTACTACAGTCACCTCTTCGCTGGTAAACACCGAAGATTCGCTTTTTGGAACCCCACAGCAGACTCTGCTGCTCTTACACTTGTTTCTTCCCGAGTGAATTTGCCAAGATGCACGGGAACCAGGTCAAACGTACAATAAATTTAAGGCATTTAAAAAAATATTTTAACTACTCTTCCTCTCTCTCTCCCCCTTCACCACTCTCTTCCTCTCTCTCTCTCTTTCCCTCTCTCACCCCCTGACTCTCTCACACTCTCTCTCTCTCTCTCTCTTTCTTCCTTTTCCCCTCCTCCTCCTTCAGGGCGTATTGACCTCCAGCCCAGCTCCTACGTGTGGTATAACGTTCTTAAGGACAAAATCCGGGAACAGCAGGCAAAGCCGGTCTGGGTGTCGGAAGTCACGGTGAGGAAGCCCTAATGTCCCTAATTCACATGTTTTCCTCCCGGTTCTGCCACCACCCTGTGCGGCACACAAACCGCAGAGCGTGCGTGAGCGAGCGTTAACCTCTTTGTGTGCTTCTGCGACTCTGCAGCTAGAGGGCGGTGGAGATGAGGAGCTGGACGCTCTGAACCGCATGGAGTCCTCAGACTACCTGAGCTGCGACAGCCGGGCCAACAGCGACTACGAGGACACGGACGGCGAGCCCTACACGGACGGCGAGCCCTACACCGACAACGAGGACCTGGAGGAGTCCTACGAGCACCGGGACAGGAACCCGAAGAGCAGGCGGGCCGGGCAGGCGCTGGCCCGGTCCTCGGAACCCGCCCTGGAGCCGGAGAGCTCGGACCCGGCGTCCGACTCCTACCCCGCGGAGCCCTACGGCGAGGACGCGTCCGCCCGGGAGATACCGCCCATCCTGCACGTGCCCAAGCCGCAGCCCCCCCGCTACTCCCCCGACTCCCCTCCACCCGCCGCCGATGTCCCCTCCTCGCACAGCTTCTCGGACTCCCCCTCCGAGTTCAGCGTCACAGACCCCCCGGTCCCGGCGTCCCCCTACGAGGAGCCCCCCAGCTTCCGTGCCCCAGACCCTCCCTCCAGAAACTCTTATTCTGAAGCCCCTGCGGCTGAGGTGCTCCCAGAGGTCAACGAGGCCGTCACACTGAATGACATCGAGGAGAAACTCCAGAAGGTACTGAATGACACTGACTGCGGGGGTTCACCCCTTAACGGGTCTTTATATTTTAAGGTGTACATTTTATTTACATTTTTTCTTGACAGTATGTCTTTCAGTATTTTATTTAAAAACATATTTTTCATTACACTGGCCTTGCTTTTGTGCAATTTTTACAAAAGTTTTAAAATGCCCTCAAGTATTTATTTTTACATGTAAAACATGGCATCTTGGCGAGAAAGTTCAAAGCTGATAGAACTTTTCCTTCTTTCAGACTCGACAGGCTGGACCCCAGGAGAGGCCCACTCCTCCATTGATTGTGTAAGTACAAACTGACACCGGAACCATCACACACCTGACAAGACTATGTAGCCATTTTTTAATATTAGAAAAGTAAATAAAGATGCTCCTCACGAAACTCCGTCTAAACAAAATAGTAGTGTTTCAGAGTTTAAATGGAGATCAGTCTGTTAGATCACATTTGGCGTTGTGCCAAGGCTCATGCGTTTGAGTGCGTTCCCTCTGTGTTCCCGACAGGTTCGCCCACCATCACGCGGTGCAGATCAGACGCACTCAGATCCATGGCAGCGACAGCTCGGCGGAAGATGCCGCGTCCGATGACATGGAATGGGGCCCAGCCACCGAACTCTAGAGCACACAGGCTTCCAGCAGCCAGACCGGGACTTTAACTAGGGGGGGCGTCTCCAGACCCAAGGACCCTCACAAATCTACGGGTCTATGGGTTGCTGTTATTTTGCCCTACAATAACCTCTGGCCCTTGGGATTGCCTATTATAAGAGATCTGAATCTCAATTGTCTTTGGCCCTGAGGCGTTTTTGGCTATTGTTCTAGTATCTTAAACATGGATGACAGAGAACTGTGCCTTCCTGAAAGAGTTCTTTTTCTAAAGTGAAAAACAGAACTTGTTGGTCAGAACTCCCAAGGCTCCCTGCAGTTTAGATAATTTCAGTGAATGTATCATTTTACTGTATTTTTTAATGTACACATTTTCTTATTTTGTAATAACAGATCTGAAATATTGTGAGGTTTTACTGGCAAAGACGAGGTAATGCAAGCTACAAGAGCATTTATGGGAACTGCTGATGACTGCCCTTTTCAGCTGTTCTTCGAGAACAAACTCACGTCTATACAGCAATTTGTTTTTGAAAATGTAATTTTGGCTCCGATTTAGCGTGATATGGTGCGTTTGACCTGATATCAAAATTGTCATCTGTCTGAATTACACATCCAGCAGCTGGATATAGAGGTTTAGATACAATAACAAATGGTTGCTCATTTCAGTGTTTTAAGTTATTGTATAAGATACCAGCAACATGTCCTAAACTTCCACCTCCTTTAAAGACTACTTTTGCAGCCTCATCACTGTCATTGTTTTGCCTTATATAAATTTTTCTGTGAAACTCCATTATCAATCTGCTGCCAGTATTGTTTAAAACATATATTAGAGGGGCAACTTGGTAATTAATAGATCTTTAAATGTAAAATCTGTGTATACAAATAAGGACGTTGGACTAAATTTGTTTATCGAAAATGCAACCAAAAGAAAATGTTGAAAACGGACTCCTGTGATTGTGATTCAGAAGCCTTCCGGAAGACTCACCGTGCCGTTTTTAATAATGACATTTCCAACTGTCATCTATGTCTTGAAGAAAGCTTATTCCTTCAAGCTAAAATATTTTTTCATTGGGTGAAATATTTTAAGTGACAAGATTAATAAACTTTTTTTCATGAATTTTAACATTTTTATCATTGAAATTATATAGTTCTGTAATTACGTAAAGGTAATGTTTAATGTGACTGCTTTGAAAGTGTATAAGTGACCTCCAGTTACATAAGTACACCTTGGTTATGTGAATGAAAGAGCAAACTGATTGGCTCTCGATGAGAATTGGATTTCTGCTGGACAATGGTAATATCTTTTGCCCTGTAAAATTGCCATATGCCCATTGATTCCATTTTTGGATAATGTGAAATGTTCAGTGTATTCCACAGCAGTGTAGCAAACCCAGTCAGATCAGTCATACATTTACAGAACCATGGTTCCATTTCATGTAGCGCTTCTCTGATTGGCTCTGGGAATGATGCAGAACAATGCTCTGGTACAAATGATGGGTTCCGGGTACTTTTGTAGTAAACAGACTAGCATGTAAGGTAGCCCAATGAACAAACATGGGGGGGGGGGGGGGAATGACTAAGAAGCTGACAAAGGCACAGGGCAAGCTCCATGAAGCTGCTGAGAAATTATCTCCCAGTGAGTCCATACAAACCTGTTTAAACGATGCCCAGGAAGCTGCAATCCCACTGACTGAATGGGCCCGAGGTTGGTCTTGCAACCAGCACAGAGGTATCCTCAAGGCTGGGGTAGCAAGCCAAAATAGCCCTAATGAGCACCTTAAGTGTGCATGGTCAGAGGCCTTTAGTAAACACACCAGTATGGCACCTATTGAGAAGGCCAATGGGTAATGGGAATGCTTGTGACACCGGCATGTAAACAAAGACATGCAGTAGTTTAGCCTGCCAAAACGCACGTGTTAACTACAGCGGTTGGCAGGCCACGTAACACAAGGTTGTCCTTTTCAGCTGTCCAGAGATGGGAATTGAGTTGCAGAATCAAACTTAGGGAGTGGGGTTGTTGTGCCGAAATCCGACTCTCTGCTAGAATTCGACTCCCACCTCGTGCACGCGCTCCACTCGTCACAACACGCGCGAAACTCTAACCTGGTAAAAAAAACGCTGTCCGCGGAACGAAAACAGATTTCCATTAGCCAACTTTCAAATGTTTGCTACTATAGCCTACGATGGACCGGGAGATGTATGACTGTATGAATGTAATGCGACCATTAGCCTGAAATCGGTGTTGACCCAAGTGTTTGCATAGGGATTTACTAACCATGATGACAGTTTTTTTTAGCGTAGGCAGTTTGATTAGACTTGACAACTCCCTGAGACGCCGACAGCTTCAGCTACGGGAGCCTTGAAAATGTATTCGGTTCTTGAGTTCATTATTTTCGTTACTGGCTTTGTTTGCATTAAAGTGTATGTAGTCCCAATGTAGTAAGGTAGCTAGTCTATCTCGCACACCACATGAATCGAAAGGTTGCCCCTTTGAAACTTTTTTTCTCGTCTTTGAAAAACAGCGGATGCTGCACTGACTTATGTGAATGGCATTGAATGGGTATCCAGTGCAATGCGACAGGAAAGGACTGGGACTGTCAACGTGGTTGATGCACGGGTTTGATGTGGGAGGGAGCCACGAAGAAGTAGAAGTGAATATGTTCAGGTCGTTGGGAGGTATGAACGGAAATTATTAAGGATAAATAATATCAATTTTAATATGTTCACTAAAAAGAAAAGGGAACTGATAAAAACGCCTACGAAGAAGAGTCGAGCAGGAAGCCCCGCACCCCACAACTCATCAGTAAGTTACATCTTTCCTTTCACTACAAGCTAGTAGCTAGCAAATTCATTTCCGACCGAGCTGCCTGGTGTCGAAAAGACCGTTTGTGAGAGATTGCAAAATTTCTGCGGTGGCTTCTGCTGGCCAGCTAGTTAGCACGCTGTCAGTCATTCAAGTTCTGGGCAGTGCTGGGAGGAAGCGATTAATTAGTTGTTGCTGCGTTTTGTTTGTTTTGGTTTGGTGTTCCTTTAATCTGTATATGCAACCAATGACACCAAACTAGGCAACTATTGCGTATTACTAATTTATGTAAATATAGCTGCGCAGCATACTCATTCTTTGGAACGTCAACTCTAACGTTACATTTGATTTATGTGACGTTAGACAAACTTTGTGAGCTTCGGTTTAAACTACGCTGCTACAGGAATAAGACATTCAGAAATACGCACAGCAAGAGATGCCTTGTGGAGCCTTTTTGGCGCGTTACATTACTTGAATAAATGTGTTTATTTTTGAAGGGAAAAACTGAAACAAATGCCTCTCTGGATAATATCTGACTAGCTAATTCGCCAACTTGTTAGCTGTCTAGCTGGCTAACGTTAGCTATGCGGTTCATTGAAGTTTCAAACACACGGAAAAGCTGGCGAACTTAAATCTAATTCATACGTTGCGTTACGACTTACGGTATTAGTGCACACGTTGTGCAAACATGTTGAAGCGTGGAGCATGTGGTAAATCCAGCTACAGTCCGTATGCAACCGGCCACAGGGTTAAGAAAAATGGGACTAAAGCAAAAAGCAAACTGGACCTGTTGCCAAATAAACCTAACATCTGGCTGAAGCAGGTAAGTTATGCTATGTTCCTAAATTGATCTGTTAGTAAATTAGTTTTAAAAAAAATTGAGTACTCTGTTGTGTAATCAGACTACATGATGATTATTAGGTTGTTCCAGTTCAGTAGGTTTTATTTCAGAATCTGAATTTAGGCGATCCAGTCGCTTAAATTACTTTTTTTTTTCATTTTAAGAATGACAACATATATAATATACCATCTCCTCCTAGGTATTACCTACGTAGCTATGCACATAGCCCTTTGAATAAAATGGAATAAAGCGATGGTCTTGGTCTACCTCGTTCAAGGTTGGCTGCCAGTTAATAAACAGAAAACCCCATACAAGGAAGGCAGTGTTACAGTTTCAGAATATTGAAGAAGTTTTATCGAGATTCATAATATTTGATGTCAAAACAGTTGCGTCGTTATTTTCTGTGTCCATCCATGCCCCTATCTAGAATAATGACTGCTCTTAATGTGTCCTTTTTAAACGTTTTATCAATGTACGTACATACAACACATGAAACGTTAAATACGGAAATGAGAGGTTTAGGTTAGCAGACAGACCCGTTGATGATCCTGTGCACATGCAAGCCACAAGACCATTGTAGTAACATCTGCTTGTGATGCGGTATCTGCAAAACCTGATGTATAAAACTGGATGAGAACGATGTTTGCTCTGAACTGGGATGACAGAACACTCATGAATTGCAGAGTGCAATTTCAGAGCCTCTGAAGATGTATAGTGCTGTGCTAGGTGCAGGGCTTTCTTTCTGAGCCTTGCCCAGAGTTGTCAAACAGCGAGAACAGCAGGTGTTTTAGGGGTCTCCTTAGCGACATCTATGGGGCAAGGTGTGCTAGTGTGAATTTTCTGTAAATTGCGGCCTCTACTGAGAGCTCTCACTGACCAACTTAATGCACCACTTTCATTTCTCAATTACCGTCCGCTTATAATAATAATAATAATTTCTAATAAATCCCGATGTTTTGTTTTTTAACGCAGTCTCATAGGACAAGAGGAGAAAATAACCTTGGACAGGAATTATGCCAAGATGGGCAAAGTTAGCTAAGTTCAGAAATCAATACCATCTCTTTTCATCTTTTATATTTGTGAACAATTATATTTATTATTCATTTTTACTCTGTAAAAAAATACTGACCAAACTAATGTCTTCGCGTGGGCCAGGTTGATAACCTATAACAAGATTCTAATGTGCTCAAGTCTTGTCATGCAAAAGAAAATATACAATAAAGTATTCTCAATGTGATTCCAACAGTTTTACAGACAATACACAATTTGTTTACTATCAGCAGCATACTTCTTCCCAGTGGTGCCTAAAAGAATGGTATGTTTTTGTTTTAGTTTTTCTGGCTTTGTAAGCCAGTTTGGTAATCTCATCTCAGGCTACATTGACAGTCTGGTTCTTTTGACGTCATTGGTTGCTACCCAACCACCACATACAGGAAGTCAACACTGAGCACTTCCTGTGTATAGTTCCCAATACATGGGCTGGTGGTTGTTGTGATGCAAGTTCCCCATATTGTGGCTTTTCAGTCTTGCAGATTGAGAGTTGAGAATTGTATTTTGACATCACATGATTTCTTTGTGTCTTCTTACACAAGATATCCCTCCTCTGACATAATCATTTGTTTTGAACAAGAATGGAATAGGACTTTCCAGGCATGCACTGTGGATGTGTTTTTTGACGATTATTGATTTGATGTGATAATCTTCATGGGGGAGGTTGAAAGAATGAGCTTGTTTTTCCTGGCTCTCCATCTAAGCTAGATTTGCTGACTGGATAGTGCTTCAGTTTTGTTGTTTTCTGTTTACAAGGTTGGGGGTGGGTTTTTACAGACAGAACTGTTTTGTGTTGTTCTATGTCTGCGCTATAGTAGCAAAGAGTTGTTAACCTACAGGGCCTTCTTCATACACCACTGGCTGAGGCCACTGTTCTGTTTCTCACCTTAATGTTTTGTTTTCTGTTTAGCTTGGCTGTTTTAGACGGGGCGGAGTGGGTGCTTGGATCAGTGCTTGGGGACTGTAGGTTGGACAGTTTATTGCACACAGAAGGTTCAGGCTTGCTCGTACTAGCAATGTGCCACATCCCTTGATAAAGGGTTGATTGATGTGGTCAATGGCAAGTGTACTTATAGCATATGAATGTTACAGATACTGGGAGAGGTTTAGAGAAGCTAAATTGCAAGGCACTGCAAACTGAGGTAGAGGGTGTTTGGCTAAAATGTTATGATCTTCTGTTTCCAGCTCATTCCATTTCATGTTGCCATTTTTGGCTGGACCGCAACAGCAGGTCAGCCCTATAAACACGAATGTCTGTGACTGAGTCACTGAGTGATGAAGTTACACCATTGGTCGGCCGAGTTATGACGTTACACCAATACACTGTCCAGCCATATACTAGGTTTTGACCTGGTCTTGTTTCACCTCATTTGGGTTCCTGAGTCCTCAGATCCAGTCCTGGTGGCCTTTCTCCTGGAATTTTTTATATTTATTTCACCAGTGCATCGTATTATTTGCTATTGGATAATAAAGGGCCATTTTTAAAGGATTCATTGCGTTATTGTTAGTTGACTCAGTTTCTTAGTCACCGAGCCGGGAGTTCAACTGATGAGGGACTACAGCTTGGAGAAGCTCAGTCCACAAAGGGGCTACAGCTTCAAGCAACCTGGCATCCACCCACCTCAGTTCACACAGCTGGGCAGGGCCTAGGGGGGGAGGAACTCACAAATGAATACTGGGGCACTGTCGATGTAAAGACTTACTTTATGTAAAGACTAAAATTCAGTCGACAGGGCCCTACAGTGCTCCCATTTTAGGATCTGCTCCTGAAAATTGATGTGTGCTAACTGGAAATGTAATTTAGAAGCACATCTACTAATTGGGATGCTGCAAAATAATTCTTCAGCTTCTTGGGAAAAATGTTTGTTTAGAGCCCTGGTCAGCCCTAGATCTTTTTGACAGCCAGTTTAGCCTACTGAAAACTAGATTAATCCATTCACCGGTTTGGGAGTCAATGAATCATGTGGCTCAACTCGGTACGTTGAAGTTTGAGTGAAGTCATAACCACCGTAGAGCCTCTGTAACTACAGTAATGTATGTTCCATTCCTATCTCACCACCCCTATTCCCATTCCCATTGTCTCTTCCCGTTCCCTCCTCTCTGCGTAACCCAGCTTTCCGTTCTCCAGGAGCAGCCTAGCCGGGATGCTGTCGATGCGGCTGCTGCCGCCGCCTCCTGCTCCTCCTCGCCTCCTTCGTCCTCCGGCCTCCTGGACCCCTTCTCTTTCCCGGGAGGGCCGTCCGGCCAGCCGGGGAGGCCGGGGGGCTGCCCCTCCCCCGTGGCCACGCTCAGGCGCCCCACGGCGTTGAGCCGGCACGCCAGCGCCGCCGGGTTCCCCCTCCAGTCCTGGGTCTACAACAAGGGCCTGGGCAGGGGAGCCGCCACCGCCCCCAGCCCCACCGCCGAGAGCCCGGAGCCTGCCGCCATCGAGGTGGAGGACATCCCCGCCCTGCTGCACGACGTGGCGCGCTTCGCCGAGGCCGTGGAGAAGCTCAAGGACGTGGTGCTCGGGGAAGGTGAGGACCCGAGAAGGAAAGAAAGACCCACACGCTTCGTATAACACTCCAAAATGAACATAACATCACATAACAACATAACATAACAACATAACATAACATAACATAACAACATTACATTACATAACATTACATTACATTACATTACATAACATTACATTACATAATGGTGAGAACTGGCCATTCAGCCCGGACGATGCTCGCCATTTTCCCGACTAAATTAGTGCAATTAAAGTTTTAGCCCAGCTGTAGCTTTGACGGTTCAGCCGTGCCAAAACTTCATCAGAATGCGGGCACCTGTTGCCACTCAGCCTTATTTGTCTGAAACTGCTTTTGCGTTCTGAGACCCCGATGGGTTTCCTGCTTTTCACACTCTCCAGTGCGGTGTGGGCCAGCTGAGCGACGTGAGCGCGTGTGAATGTAATGGAGGCCTCTGCGTTTCGGCTCATGCGGTCCCGTAGACCTCGGCCTGCGTGCGTACGCGCCGGTGTGCCGTCACATGCCACCCCAGCTGCCCGCGCTGGGTTTGAGGGGGTGAAGGGCGGGGCAGGATTTGCTCAAGGGGTGGTCGGGGGGCACGGCAGAGAGAGGAAGCGAGACGGCGCCTCAGATGGTTTGGCAGCAGATTGCACGTCGGTCACACCCCAGCGCTGAAAGCAGTCATCTAGTGAGCATGTGACCAATCTCAGGCGTCCCGAGCTCACAGAAAACACAGTTTAACCTCTCCCGTTTAGCGCCTTTCAGTGCAACATACGGCGATGTCACTTCCCCAATTGACAGCTAGATCTGACTGCTGTTTCACCTTGGCCAAAGGGGCAAAAAAAAGTACAAGTATAATACAGGCGACTTTGACAAATCTGTGCACACAAACCAAAGCCACTACAGCCACATTAAAGATCCTACTATAGTGTCATGTTAGTCACTGTATACTTCTGTCTTGTTTTGCAAGTCTTGTGTAAACTGCAAGCATGGACACCTCTGTCAAATAACATGGCAAGTAACCATGGTGACTAGTAGTCAGGGGGCTTTTTGTAGCGAATGCATAAAAAAAAAGCTGTCCTTCACGTTTTAGCCATTTGTGCGCATCTTGGCACTTTACCGCACTCGTGATGAAGTGTATATATTAAGGTAAGGGGTCTGCTGTTGGAGAGTTTGAGAGCAGCATGTTGTAATAAAGTTTCGGGAAGCAGTTCGTAACCCTCCTCTTCTGGAGTTGTGAAAGCGAATCAGGAGGGCGGGGGTTTGAGACAACAGCACTTCCTGTCAGTGTGGCAGTTCGTCAAGAGCGCTTCCTGTTTACGTTCCCCAGACGGCCTGGCTGTTGGGTGCTCTGATAAGGGTGAGGCTGCTGCCCCCCCTGCTGCCCTGTGCTTGCCTGGGTTCGTTGCCCGCTGTTATTTGCTGGAGCATCTGATGTGGCGTAGCTACTGATAATCTGCTGATTTTAGTTCAGTTCAGCCAACTATCCCATAGCATGGCATGAAACGTAACTCTTTAAGATGAGATGGATTCCCATGCATTTCTGTTAAGCTGAACTGATGAGTTAAGATATAGACACCAGTTAAGCAGTGTTTCAACACAGAGTGATGGGGAAGCTTGGAAAAGGATACAGAGCTTAGGTCATGTGTACTGGATGTTTTTTGGCTGCTTGTTAGTTACGCATTATTTACTATTTTGCAAGGCAGAGAGTGCAGCTGACGAGTTGTCATGGTAAAATGTTTCTGAGAGAACATTCTAAACTGAAGCGAAACAAGTAGTTGCGTTTTGTGTTTTGATTTGAACTGAAAATGCAAGGCCTTGTTGCGTACTTCCCCTGTGATGAAGTGACACCCACAAAGTTTGGAGCTCTTGTGTTTTACTGTCTGAAGGTAGCTGAAGTAATGAGGTATCCCTTAAAGCCAGTGCAGGAGACGCCGTAGCTCCTGGCTTTCGATGGCCTTCTGAGGGAGACGGGACCTCTACAGGGGTGTCTCATGCCCTCAGTCCTGTATAGCAGCGGGAAGTGCGCTGCCTTCCCACTCAAAACAAGGTTTCTATCATCTTCATTGTTTATGTTACCGAAATACCGAATCAGATTCCTTTGGCAGTCCGTTGAAGTTAAAAAATATGCGGCTGTGACTACAAAGGGGCTTCTTGGTATTGAGAATGGGGCATGATTTCATGTGTGCGTGTGTGTGTGTGTGTGTGTGACTGCGCAGGCACGCTTGTGTTTGTATGCCCCTTTTGGACTGAAATTTTATTGTAAAAGTTTACAGTTACGCCAGACGTATGCTGTTTCAGTTGAAAGGTCCTGGCTTCATAGGGACTGGTGAAAGCCTGAGATTTACACTCGCTTTGAGGCTTTTAGCAGTTGCTCTGGTCCAGAGCGACTTAACGGGTATGTGTGGGGCTCAGTCAGTTAGTAGACATGTGTAATATACTCTTCTAAGGTAAAGCACCAATGTGCTAACGCCACTCTTTCTGAACCACGCTGGTTTGCACAGCTCCGCCCCCTCTGTCTCTCACCCTGCCTGGGGCAGCCAGGTCAGGGCCCGGGGTGTCGCTGGGCGGATGCTCGTCTGGCCTGGGCTTCTCTGAGTCACTGAGTCAGAGCGGAGAGCAGGCAGAAGAAGCAGGCAGAAGTACACTTCAGACTGTGAAAGAATGCAGTTCACTGACTTAGGCTGTCGAACACATCCTCACAAATATGCTTATCACCTTAACACATGCTGTGCTCCTTGCGGGGGGGGCAGAATTGATACCATCAGGTCCTCACAAGCAGGCACGCGCGCACATACACGCACACGCACGCGCACACACACACACACACATACACATACACAAACACATGCGCACACACAAACGTATACATGCACACTCGCGCACACACACACACACAGCGGCAGATTCTGACCCTTTTTGGTGCGTGCTTGCTGCCTGACTGGCGTGTGTACTTACACGCGTGTTCTTGCAGACACGCAGGAGAACCGCCGGCCTGTGGCCCATGAGTGCCTGGGCGAGGTTCTGCGGATCCTGCGGCAGGTGATCAGCACCTACCCCCTGCTCAACACCATGGAAACGCTCACCGCAGCCGGCAAGCTCATCTCCATGGTCAAAGGTAAGCCTCTCTACAGGAGACCGGTTTGTACTCCATTGTCACTCACAGATTGGTCTGTACTCCACTGTCACTCACAGACCGGTCTGTACTCCACTGTCACTCACAGACCGGTCTGTACTCCTCTGTCACTCACAGACTGGTCTGTACTCCTCTGTCACTTACAGACCGGTCTGTACTCCACTGTCACTCACAGACCGGTCTGTACTCCACTGTCACTCACAGATGGCATGGACATTAGGGCAGGTCTCAGTTGGCTCAGTTTCTCACATGTTCACAATGACACGTGAAGTTATCAGCGTCCTCGTGCTGTGAATCTAAAAAAGCTATGAATGCACTGTTCTGCAGTGTTGTGATTATAGGATGTTGTTGCCTGAACTCCAGGAAACGTGTCTTTCATGTGGGTTCAACTTGTTCTACTCGGGGAAATGCATGTGATGGAAAACAGCAGTAGATCTGATTAACCCTTGTTTGGCCCTAAAGAATTGTGCCATCTTGTATTTGCATAGCGAATGGAGATCTGAATGTGGGCTGTACTGGCATGTGAAATTTGATATCCTCTTCCCTCCTCTGGAGTTTAATGCCTAAAAGAATGTGCACCTGTGGCTGTTTGCAATCAGCGGTGCATTCATTTTTGCAGGTGGGCTGAAATGTTCCTCCTGGAATATTCTAGATCCCATTCTACTGTTCCCATAGCTAATTCTTTTAATTATAATGTGTAGCGTTGATGATGTAAAATTTGAGCTTCATGTTATCTGGAGTGCAGTGGGTCATGCATGAAGATGAGATTCAGAAATGATTAACATCACTTTTTCCACTAGCTAGAGTAAATAACTTTATTTGTTTTAAAAAGTAATAAAATGACTCAGC
Source organism: Anguilla anguilla (assembly GCF_013347855.1). Lineage (NCBI taxonomy): Eukaryota > Metazoa > Chordata > Actinopteri > Anguilliformes > Anguillidae > Anguilla > Anguilla anguilla. The sequence goes on along the minus strand of NC_049204.1, from coordinate 25,030,862 downwards.
CTTTCATGTGCATGATGCCTTTGAGAAAACTTGTAGTTCCTCTGACAGAGTGAGTTCACAGTAACACCACGTACCAGAAGTCTGCCGCACGCAGAATCTTTTCACTTGTACAGCCATGCCAGGTTAGCACAACTGTGGTTCCTTCATGTTCAGCTGGTACAAGCCGACTGCATGTCCCTCTTTGACCAGAGGTGTCACTGTTGTGCAGTGAAGCAGGGAAGCACTGTTAGTCGCTACCCTCCCTCCGTAGGTCTGCTTCACTGTCCACATTAGATAGTGGTCTGTGGAGTGTGTCACTGCATCAAGAACCTGCGTTTGAGCCTGCTACACCACCCAGGAGCCCACACTGATGCTGTGTTTATATTTTATAAACTCAATCTAACCACCCCAGCAATATTTTTTGTATGGATGGTTGTACCCTCTCAGGAATGTATCACTTTTCAGTAACAATTCAGTCCCAGTACTAGGCTTGTGTTGTGTCTGTATTTATAATGATAGTAAGCATCCAATCAGTCAAGTTCTCCAGTGCTCAACAGGACCCTCAGTGCAACAGTTTGGATTGACTAAGAAGAGCATTGTCTGCTCATAATGGAAAATCCCTCCTGATCATGCCTGTTCACCACTGAGAGACATTGACATTAAGGGCATTGCTAAATGTCCAATCACGTCTGACTGCAGTGAATCTTTCCGCTCTAAATTAACTGTGAGTTGTTCTGGCTGTGAACGGTCCGCCCCGGATGCATTTAAGAATCCCTGTGGTTTCAGGATTCCACTACGAGGCGAACAACGACGCGGACAAGAAGGCCTTCGAGAAGGCCATCGAGACCATCGCAGTGGCCTTCAGCAGCAGGTGAGCGCCTCCAAACCGCCTGTGCCGCGGCGCGTCATGTGACCCCGGAAACGCGAGCGCCCGCGTGCCGAGTCCTCGCGCCCCGCTGTAGACTGCGGGCGAGGCCGGTGCCCCATGGAGGCTGGTGCACGTTGAGCGGCACGGGGTGCAGTGGAAGCGATTGGTTCAGGTCGCTCCGCGGTGTCGATGCGTATCACACCTTACGGGCACAGAAGAGGAAGGAGAAGTCTGACACGCACTGACAGAAGGAGGACTCACGTAAACAGGAAGTGCAGGAGTGGTTTTCACCTCACAGTCATTGAGTGCACAACACAGACTATGATCTGTGGTGAAGAATTACATACATTGTTGTACAAGTGCACCTTCTAATAGTATTCATTATTGTTGTAAGTATCTGTTTGTGGGTGAGTTCTTGTGAGTTTACAAGTCCCGTTTTAAGTAAATGTTGATGAGGGGGACAATTTTTGGGTCTGGCAAACTCACCAACAGGGACTTAGAAAGGGTAATGCCTCCATGGAGTGTTTTATTTCTATTTAAGAAAATATTGCTACCTTGAAACAGGCAGCAGTGGTGTCTGATGTAAGCAGCATGTAGTGTTAAGTTCTTGCACACAGACAAAGGGAGAGATTCCTTCAGATGAGAAGTGGTAGCGTTTCTGGAAACAGAAATGAAGTCAAAGATGCGCCCACAGCTTTTCATGCTAAACGTATGTACACGTGTAGGTGTATGTCGGTGTATGTAATAGGTGTGCTAGCGAGTATAATTACGTGCGTAGGGGAGGAAATGGGGAAGTGGGACAGTGAAAGCACACACAGCCTGGGCACATTGTGTGGGTAGTGAGTCGGGCAGCTTCCTGGTGTGTGCCCGTGAGTATCAGACAGAGCAGCGCAGACGGACCGGGTTTATGGGAGGGGAGCGAGCGACCTGGAGGTAGGGATGGGCGAGGGCAGGGGTGGCCCAAACTGGACGTGGAGGAATTAGGGTTCCGGAGGTGCCGACCCGTTGGATTGGTAGCTGAGATCTTCCCTGTGAGTGCTACAGCGGACCCGTTTGGAAGTGTGGTGGACTGAGTCATCTGCCCTGATCATGTGCTTGGCTTTACTCTGGTGATGTTTTGAGTAGTTTAGCTTGAAGGTCTTCATACTGTCCTTTAATCTCTGATGACAGCTTGTACAGGAAGTGCTGAAGTTCCTTCATGAATTTGTGTCTCTTTTCTTCGATTTGCTCTAATATTGGCTTCCTGGAATTATGTTGGATTCCTGGAATATTGGCTTCCTGGTAATGGGATTATTATCAGCCTTGTCCAGACTGAAGTGTACATTTACATTACATAGCATTTTTATTTCTTTCATTTTCAGTGTATGGCAGAAGCTCTTATCCGGAGCGACTGACACAGATTACTTCTGAAAGGAAAGGGGATAAAAGTAAATTAGTTGTCAAGTGTCATTGTGTAGCTGTCTCACCACCCTATCTGTCTCCTGGCTTATCCTCTCTCTTCTCTCCCCCTATCTTCTCTCTCTCCCCGTTCCTCTCCCTCTCTCCTCTCCTCTCTTTCTCCTCTCTCTCTCCCTCTCTTTCCCTCTCTCTCTCCCTTTCTCAGTGTTTCAGAGCTGCTGATGGGGGAGGTGGACAGCAGTACCCTTCTGTCCCTGCTGCCCTCAGAGAAGAGCAGGGTGAGTGTGTGTGTGTGTATGTGTGCGTGTGCGTGTGCGTGCGCGTGAGTGCACGCGTGCTTGTGTGTGTGTGTGTGTGTGTGTGTGTGTGTGTGTGTGTGTGTGTGTACATGTGCGCACTCTGGGCTGATATTAGCAGGATGGCTTCCTGTCGGTGACACAGCGTGTCTTTATCTGGGCTCTCCTGCCCCCTGTCAGAGCCTCGGCTAAACCCAGCCTGTCTGTCTCCAGATAACAGGCCGCCCGAGGCCTGGGCCCAGGCCCTGCCAGCCGCGGCTCATCACCGTTATTAACCACGACGGGATGTACAGACACTTTTCAGCTGTTTGAGTCAGCCGTGGACCCAGTGCTCACCACTGGTACCTTTAGAGATACATAATGTGCCTGAAGCTGGTACAGGAGGCTTGCAGCTGTTCAGTCACTTCCAACTGAACTTAATCAGACTGCAGATTCCTCTAAGGGCTGCTCCTCTAAGCACCCTCAGGTTTATGCTCTGCTCTGACGGTGCCGAAAGTGTAGATTTATGGTGCCCAGTCGTGCCACAGAGGGCCGAGAGTATGCAGGTTTTCTATCAAACCAATCACTACACCTGATGATTTCGCTAATTTGCATGCCTTCAGACAGATAGGAAGGATACTTAATAGTGAAATGAGCAGGTGAAGTGATTGGTTGGAATGAAAACCTGCATACTCTCGGCCCTCCATGACACTTGATTGGGCACCACTGGTGTAGATAGTTTTGCAACGTTCATGCCTTTCCCCTCCCCATATGTTGTATTTCATAGACTTCAGACTGATGAGTAGTTTATTACTGACACATGCTCTTGGGAGCTACATAAGGTGTGATATATGTAGGACATTGAGAGTGGACATGCTTGAGCGCTCCACAGTGTGTCCTTCACCATGGGTCGTTGCTCAGAGGAAGGTTCCGGCTAATGTAATAAAGGTTCCATTATCGGGCATCTGACACAACCTGTCAGTCAAACTCAGGTGAGCTGTGCGAGCGTGATGCGGCCCTGACCTTTGACCCTCCTCCCTGTCCTTCCAGAGCATGGAGAACCTGCATGGAGGAGTGGCGGGCCAGGGGCCAGACTGCACGCTAATGAAGGATGACCTGCAGGGCTTCGGTAGGGGGCATCCTCTCCCTCTCCCTCCCGCTCTCTCCCGCTCTCTCTCTCTAGCTCTCTCCCCCCTCCCGTGCTTTATTTGCTTGACAAGTAAACTTGCATTGCAAAAGCAATGGGACATACAAAATGACAAACAGACCCCTACAACCAAACGAGAAGAAAAAACTAAAAGTAAAAACCCCCATTCTTATATGCAGATATAGATACACACACTTATACACGCACACATTTAGTTTGTGATATAACAATTTATGAACCTTTAAGTATTAATAATGGACACAGATGATATCATGTACAGTACTGTTTAGTCCACACCCTCTCTTAATTTATGGCTGGCAGAGACATACTGAGCTGAGTTGTGTTATCCCCTTTTTAATCTGAATCCAAATGTGGATCTGACCTCTTCTCTGTGGAGAAAAGTAAGTAGCGAGTTCCCCTTTGTACCAGATGATAATGCCCCCTGAATTCTGGCCACCTTTGGTACAGGGGTGTTTTACAGAGGGTGTGTGTGGGTGGGGCAGTGTGTGTGTTAGCACTGGGGGAGGTCGCGTGTGTGTGTGTGTGTGTGTGTGTGTGTGGGTTTGTGTTGGATGCTGTACCGAGTATGTTTGAGTCCCTCCGTGTCTCGCTGCAGGTTCTGGCTGTGCTGGTCAGCCTTGGCCAGCTCCTCTTTCACTCTGTGGAGCTCTGTCTGTAGGGCCTGGTTGTCCTCCTCCTGGTGTCTCATGGCAGCTCGCAGCTCCTGCATCTCACACCTGTGCTGTCTGAGGAGGCTGGGTACCTCACTGTTAGCCTGCAGTGTGTGGCTGCTACAGTTAGCCAGAGTTTCCTCCCTGAAGTGCGTGAACTCCTGCTCCAGCACTGCCAGGCTGTCTCTCAGGGTCCTGATGCTGCTGTATACTTTTGGGGAACTGGGGGTGCAGTGGGCAGGAGGGGGTACTTCACGGGCAGGGGATCTGGGTTCAGGCTCAGGGTCTTGTACTCTGGCTCTTGTTTGTGCTTCTCTGCCTGTTGTTTGAGGTACTGAAAGTTGAGCTCAAGCTGCTCTAGACTGCCCTCTGAGCCCTGCACCATGACTGTGCCAGTGTGGTATATGTTCACTGTTAACATGGCATTACTGCTGTTTGAGTCCTCCATTACAGAGATCTGTCTGCCTTTGCTGATGCTATTTTTTTATTTTGGGATAGGTCTGGCAGAGGGCTGTGTGCAGTGGGGTAGTGTGTAAAGAACAGTAGGTTGCACTTGACCCTGTTCTCTTCTGGCCCAGGAAGTCTGACACCTGGGTCTCTGGGAAACTCCTCAGGACTTTGTCTTTATGCTGCTTTTTTTTTTTTGCCTTAGCTGAAATTAAATCAGAGTATTGAATTTGAAATCCTACTGCTGGTAGGGCTGTGGGTTCTGATTGGCTGGCAGGAGTTGGGATCAGTACATTTGTGGCAGCTGTTTGCTGCTGCTGCTGCTGCTGCTGTTGGCTCAGGTCCAACTGTCATTTCAACTGTCACTTTGCTGTCCCCCTTCATGCCTGATTTTAAACAGCCTTTTAAATGGTATTTCTTTAATGATAATGATTAATTTTTTATACATAAGGTTTTAGTATTTTAAATGTCTCCATTTTCTTCTCTGATTACTCAGAAACATTTATGCAAAATTATTGATCACAAATCAAACATTTTCTCGTAAAAAAACGGAAAATTTGATAAATATTTAGGAGCTCATCTTTTCACTGCTGCTCTCTATCAGAACTATCAGAACATGTCTGTATGTAACTAGGTGTCTCCGCTGGTCTGTCTGTGTGTCTGTGTGTGTTCAGTCCTGAGCGCTGAAGAGGTGGACGTCATTCTCCAGGGCAGTGAAGGAGGGGTGGACTCCGCGCTCAGCTACGCCAAGACCATCGCCAAATACATGAAGGACCTGACCAGTTACGTGGAGAAGAGGATCGCGCTGGGTAGGCCATCGCCACACTGCTGAACATAATTTCGCACGTAAGGTCGAGCCATTCGTCGCTGGTGGAGAAATTCCATTTAGCCGAAACCAGGATGTTGATGACAAACAGGAACGGTCACGCTGCTGCTGTAACTGAGCCAGAGCAGCGGAAGTGGCAGTCCTGAGGAGGGGGTTATGTAACGCTGTGCCATTTTCTATCTGCTTCGCGCAACGAGAAGTGAAATAAACTAAGCGTACGAAAGTGAGGATCTGCGAGTTTCATCCCACGTGTCTCTCTCTCGCTGTGCAGAGACGGAGTTTGCCAAGGGCCTAACGAGGCTGTATCACACCTGCAAGCAGAGCATCGCGCAGGTAAGCCTTTCTGGAAGAATCCAGAAAAGACCGGAGTGGAAGCGCCAGACTTTCTAAAGGCCATTTTAGGGCAGTGTGGGGTGAGTGTATGTGCCCTTGTCCCTGCAGTAACTTCCCCAACCCCCCCCCCTCCCTTTTCCCCCCAGCCCCACATGCCCTTCCTGTCCATCTACTGCCTGGCCCTGGAGCAGGACCTGGAGCAGAGTCTGGGGGTCCAGCAGGCGGCAAGCACTCTGCACAACCAGACCTTCCTGCAGGTACGCTACGCCACACTCAGTCTCCAGTGCTTTCACAGTTACGCCTTTATCAGAAACAGCCTGCAAGTAAGTGCATCTGAGGAGGCTAGAGGAACGGTGGCACAAATATTTTTTGTATTTGTGTACATGCACACTCTGAGCTGACCAGAGGAGAAGGACTCTGGTTCCTTCCTAGTATTCTTCCTCCATGTCTTTAGGCCAGGGTAAACGGTAAATCATGTTGCAACAAATCTTTTGCAAAGTGTGCTAGGCTGGCAGGGGGTGTTGGGGGGGCAGGCGGGGGGGGGGCGGCGGTAGGCTGAAGACTCAGATTGACGGGGGTGTTGGGGGGGCGGTGGCAGGGGTTAGGCTGAAGACTCAGGCTGATGGAGGTGTTGGCGGTTTGTCTGTGTCCCTGCAGCCCCTGACGCAGCGGCGGCTGGAGCACGAGAAGAAGCGCAAAGAGATAAAGGAGCAGTGGCAGAGAGAGAAGAGGAAGCTGGTGGGTGTGCAGCCCAGGAGGGCTCGTGTACCCGCCTGCCTGTGTGTGTTTCTGTCCCGCGTGTAATAGCGCGCGATGTGCTTTATTCACATGCTTTTATTCAGTCTGTGCGCCGCATACGTGAAATAACTTGTGTGTGTGTGTGTGCACGTGCGTCCTCTGCGCAGCTGGACGCGGAGAGTAACCTGCGGAAGGCCCGGCAGTTCTACGTGACGCGCTGTGAGGAGTACGACAAGGCCAAGAGCGTCACCAGCCGGGCCGAGGAGGACGGCGGCAGCTCCGTCACCAAGTCCCTGGACAAGAAACGGCGGCTGGAGGAGGAGGCCCGCGGCAAGGTCAGCTGACCCTGCGTCCCGTTCTCTGATTGGCCGGTATCCGAGCATTTGCGCCCTGATGTGGAAGGTTCAGCCGCTGGAATGGGAGTTTAGGATTTCCCTGTTCAGTGTGTGATTCTATACGGTGAAATGTGATTTATTCATGTATGCTTTATTGACGTGGTCACGCATTGCCGCAATATTGATAAAAACACTCATTTGCATAAAACAGTGTTGCCCAATCGTATGCCATGGAGGACCAAAAGTATGCAGGTTTTCATTTCTACCAATCACTACATCTGCTGGTTTTACTCATTAACATATCTACCAGAGGCGAGGGAACTAGTTGGTGAAATCAGCAGGTGTAGTGGTTGGAAAGAAAACCAGCGTACTCTTGGCCGTCCATAACACGTAACTGGGGACCGCTGACATACGTAATAAATCAGCAATCAAAACCACAACACTGTTGTCAACTGCATAATCGATGAATAACGCTCAAGTTGTTTTTAAAGAAACATTGATTTATTGATTAGTGTCTTTCACGTGCATGCTCTCCCTTCCTGTATTGCACCCCCCACCCCCCTCCCCACCAGGCTGAGGAAGCGGAGGCTACGTATCGCACATGCATCGCCGACGCCGTCACCCAGCAACAGGAGCAGGAGCACGTGAAGGTCAACGTCCTGCGGCAGATCCAGGAAGTGATCAAGCAGAGCGATCAGACCCTGCGATCGGCAAGTATCCATGGCGACACGTCCCCAAGAATCTAAGGGGAACAGCAGCCCTCTTTGCGTTAAACCTCCCCCTGACCGCTATCATAAGAACATAGGGGAGAAAGTGGTGACAAGCACAGGCCACTCAGCTCAACTAAACCCACCTCTGATTGGCTCCCTCTCCTTCACAGGCCACCATATCGTACAACCAGATCATGCACATGCAGACGGTGGCGCTGCCGGTGCACTACCAGACCCTGTGCGAGAGCAGCAAGCTGTACGACCTCGGCCAGCAGTACGCCGCTCACGTCAAGGACCTGCGCTTGCCCGAGGAGCCCAAGGCCCGCTACAAATTCGAACCCTACTCTGCCTCCTCCGCCCAGTGAGTGCCCGTCGGCAGCCGTCTGCAAGTCCAAACCCGGGAGTTTCACTGTTTTGCCGTTTTTGCATTTTTCATAAATTTAACATAACATGGCATAATGATGAGAACAGGCCATTCAGCCCAACATGCTCGCTATTTTCCTGACTAAATCAGTGCTGTGATTACCTACAGACTATAGAATCTAACGCTGTATCAAGCCTAGGCTTGAAAATCGCCTCTTGAGTTTCTGCCTCTACTATGTGACCTGGCAACCTGTTCCACACATTGATTACTTTGAGTGGGAACCCGGTCTCTCTCTGGTGTGGACCGTGTGGTTATTAATGGGATTATTAATGTGGGGGGGGTTTGTTTGCTTTGTCTGAGTCAGGCAGTCTGGCAGAGTGCGTCACGACAGCTTCAACACGGACCGTCAGAGCGCCGCCGAGGCCCCGCCCACCTCGGGGGAGGCGGCCTCCGGAGATGGAGTCTCCAGCCATAAGCAGAGGAAGGGTGAGAGATCAGCGGTTGTCGTCCTGCATGCGCGCACCCCACGTGTGCTCTCCTCCTCTCCTGTGGCGCTTCTTCGCCTCGCTCTGAGACGTGTTTCTGGTTTTTGTGTCGCAGTACGAGGTCACCAGTCTCACAAGTCCTGGCCCACGACGCAGAGCGACACTGAGAGCGCGGGCGGGGGCAGCGGCCTGGAGTCCCCCTCCACCAGCACAGGTACCCCGCCGCACGGCCAGCGGGCTGCTGACACCCGCGCAGCGAAAACCCGCTTTCCGTCGATGCGTTAGCGTTAGCATTAACGTTAGCTTTAGCGTTAGTCACAGCAGGAGTTTCAGGTCTAGGGGATCCGTGGTGACCTCGGTGGCGTGGCCTGTGTTGCAGGGGACGTCAGGAAGATACCGCGGACTTCCTCCACCGGGACCATGTCGTCCAACGAGGACCTGGAAGAGAAGGACGGGAACGTGGCTTCCTTTGAGCAGAGTGAGTCCTGAGACAGGCCTCCCTCGCTCTCCTCTGGCTCTCCTGGCTCTCAGAGGAGCAGAGAGGAGAACCAGACACGTCAGCCCGTCACATTTCAGGCCTTTACGAGGCCTGTGTGCTCCTTGTTGAACTGAACCACTGATTCGTATCTGCTGAATTAGGTGCGATTTTACGGTAAGATCATCATCGCGATGATCATCGCTGCGATCAGCTCTAATGCTTACATGAAGCTGTTCACAGTGCTTGACTGTTGAAGTTTGCAGCTCCATGGTGACGGTTTCTCGCCTTTTGGTGTGATCCGCTTAGTCAAGGTGTAAAATGCACTCGACTGAGTTTGACATTTAAAGGTTGAAAGGTGAAATGGGTGCAAAAGCAAGTGCACTTAATTAGACTTGGGTCTCATCGTTGCTTGGATTTGACTATAGTGTTAATCGATTGAGAAGTCATTAAAATCCATACATGCTAACTCTCATTAAAAAGGGCATTGTAAAAGTTTTAGGATGAAATTTGAAAAAAAAAAAAAAAAAACATCAGTTTGTTGAATCTGTGAAAAGTTTCTAGCAGCACATCTAGCTATGTAACATAACAGTTTTGACATGAAAATATTCAAATACAATATAGCTGTAGAAAAATTGGTGCTTGGCTACCTATATCTTTTACAAGTGACTATGGTATACAGTATTAACTGCAATAATGTGAATTAAGCAGAGGGTGACAGAGAGATATAGTTTTTGCTGTCTCAAACCCTCCCAGCTGCTTGCTGCATTGTGTTTATTATAAAATGACGCTGACGCTTGTGTACAGCTTATATACTCATTAGTGGGCACGTGCGCTGATTCGGACACTGGCGCTGTGTTGGGACAGCACAGGACGGTACGTTCAGACCGATGGACTGCGTTGCGTTTTTCAGGCATGAACGGCATCGAACCCGAGAACACGGCGCCCAGCGGACCCTTCCGGAACATCGGCCTGTCCAAGGCGGCGCAGACGCACCGGCTGCGCAAACTGCGCACGCCCGCGAAGTGCCGCGAGTGCAACAGCTACGTGTACTTCCAGGGCGCCGAGTGCGAGGAGGTGAGGGCGGCCACCAGGGGGCACTGCGGCTTCAACATTCCACAGGGCAGCTTGCTGTTAAATTTCAGTTCACACGCTAGGGTAACTCTATGTGCACCTGAGATCTGCAGATAAACTGAGACGCATATTCAAATAAGTGGCTGCTAGTGCTTGCTGTTACTGTTTCAAAGGTGTCTTTAGTGAGATTCTTTTCATTATGTCAGTTATTCCGTAAAAGCACAGGCCTCTGACAACCACTTCCACACTCAGCACCCTCTCCTTAGTGTTTACTAATGAACCTTTAGTTACACGGGGCTGGTTGACTGGACATGCATGCTCTTTCACAGCCAGCCCCCCCCCCCCCCCCGCCTGTCAGTTAGCCTAACCTGCATGTCTCATTGGCCGTTCAGTGCTTCCTGGCCTGTCATAAGAAGTGTCTGGAGACGCTGGCCATCCAGTGCGGGCATAAGAAGCTGCAGGGCCGGCTGCTGCTCTTCGGCAGGGACTTCTCCCAGGCAGCCCAGGGCAGCACCGAGGGAATCCCCTTCATCATCAAGAAGTGCATCTTAGAGATCGAGAGGAGGGCTCTGAAGATGAAGGTGGGGGAATGAAGGGGGGCTGACCACAAAGAGGCTTGCCGAGAGCATCCTGATTGAACCATACTTTATCTGTCCTTCTCTCTCTTTCCCTCTCCCTCCTTCTCTCCCTCCCTCTTGAATCTTTCTGTCCCTCTTACTCTTGATCTCTCGCTCTCTCTCTCTGCCCCCTCTCCCTCCCTCCCTCCTTTCTCTCTCTCTCTCTCAGTCTGATGAGTCTCATTGATATGACCGCCCACAGGCATGGTATTGGCAAGACATTTACATTAAATGCAAATCAATAGTCATTGCCAACAACCAACTGCACAACAATATCAACACGTCCGTGTAAGGGATACTTGTACACTTATGTTCTCAGGAAACCTTACATGTACTTATTAATGAATCCAATCTCTCTGTGCGCAGGGCATCTACCGGGTGAACGGGGTGAAGACGCGGGTGGAGAAGCTGTGCCAGGCCTTTGAGAACGGCAAGGAGCTGGTGGAGCTCTCCCAGGCCTCTCCGCACGACATCAGCAACATGCTCAAACTCTACCTCAGACAGGTACGGATCTTCCCAACGCTCGCCACGCTAGAGGACGCCTCTGATGCACCAGTCAGATCGAAGGGCTGTGTGATGTCATTGAACTCTATTCATGTGGTTCCATGTTAAAAGCGTGTTTTTCATTCAGAGGCTTCAATCAGTGCTCATACCTGCTATTTAGTATACAGCTTTTACGCAACTTGTATACTCAATAGTAGGCAAGTGCGCTGATTTGGTCACAGCCCTGATTTCTCTAAGTTCTGTGAGCTTCCATTTCCTGTTTCCTCTTTCCCATCATGCCCTCTGCTGCCCTCCAGTTGCCCGAGCCGATCATGCCCTTCCAGCACTACCACACTCTGATGGGTCTGGCCAAGGACAGCCTGAAGGCCGAGACCCCCGAGGGGGAGGGGGCGGGGAAGGGGCCCGAACTGGTGGACCGGGGCCCCGAGACAGACCCCGAAGTTCGCGTCTTGGTGGACAAGCTGCGGGAACTTCTGAAAGAGCTGCCCTGGGCCAACGTGGTTACCCTGCACTACATCGTGTGTCACCTGCGCAGGTGAGCCGACGCTGTCCGTCGTCCCGTTCACACCTGAAGCCTAATCATGACAAGCTGCCACACCCACCATCGATGCATGAGAACGACACCCTCTGTGATGGTGGTTGAACTGTTCAGTTTATTCTCCTTGCCCACCCCCCTTGCCCACCCCCTGCCCCTCCCCCACCCCCAGGATTGCAGAGCTGGAGGAGGATAATAAGATGAGCCCCAGTAACCTGGGCATCGTGTTTGGCCCCACGCTGATGAGGCCCCGCCCCACGGGGGCCACCGTGTCCCTGTCCTCCCTGGTGGACTACCCGCACCAGGCCCGCATCGTGGAGGCCCTCATCGTCTTCTACCACGACATCTTCCCTCCCGAGGCCGGCAGTCTCAGTCAGGTGGGTGCCACAGCCAGCGCCTGGGCGGGGCTTTGGTGCGGCTGTAGGGCAGCAACCTTTAACTCTTGAGGCACTCTTAAGCCCAGAAATCTGATGGCTTGAGCAACTTGAGAAGTGGCACCTTGGATGCCATGAATGCGGTTGAGTCTCGTATTACCAGGCTGTGACTTCAGTCCTCCTGCGACTCCCACCCATGTTACTCTCACATTCACCCTTCACCCATCTGCTCATCTGTGCACTGGAGCATATTTTAACTCACAACCCCTTATAGAAAATGAATATACTGAAGATATATTTAAACAAGATATTTTATGAAGATATTGCAACACTTCATTATATGTGGCCAAATAAAAATTGTTACTGATAGTAAGGTATTGCATCAGTATATCTTATACAAATACAATTCTGTGAAATATATTTATCATACTTTTCAAGATGTATATTTACATATTTAGTGAGGCAAATAATTTCTCATTTGTTTATTATTACTATTTTTCTGCGTGTGAGTTAAAGAGGTAAATTGATTCTAATGTTTGTCGTCATGATGCCTGTTGCTCAGGACAACAGCGTTGCAGGGAGGAGGGAAGAGGGAGACGGACAGGAGGCCTCGGAAAGGCGCGGCAGGCCGGACGCTGAGGACAGGCTGGAAGAGCTCTGTGGTGAGAACGCAAGCCTCAGCGCAGCCAAGGGAAAGACGGCTACCAACGGCCCTTTCCCTGACTGGAGCCTGAGCGTGCTCTTCATTGAGTCACACACACCAGGAAGGAACAGAGTTTCATCATCAGGATATTTCCCATGTGCTCCGTGTGTTTGGGGGAAAAAGTGAGGTTCAACGATGTTCTCCCTTTTCATTCAGGCACCTCTCCGGGCTCCTCTGGGTCCCGTGAGCGCTCTGTGGACTCTGATTCGGAGCTGGAGGAAGCGGAGGGCGAGGCCCAGCAGGAGAGCGAGGCCAGCGCTGATGATGAACAGCTGAGCCCCAGGGGCAGCGTGGACTTTCCCGACTCCCCCGACGACGGCCCCCCGGCTGTCCCCGACGGCGGCCCCCCGGCTGTCCCCGACGGCGGCCCCCCGGCCGTCCCCGACGGCGGCCCCCCGGCCGTCCCCGACGGCGGCCCCCCGGCTGTCCCCGACGGCGAGCCGCCGGACGCGGACGGCGCGGAGCAGGAGCTGGAGCTGGCCTCCTCTCTGGCGCAGCTCAACACCAACCAGTCAAACAACACGGCCGTGGCCCCCCTGGGCCTGCCGCTGGCTCGCCTGTGCAAGGGGAGGCTGGCTGTGGCCAAGGATGCCCGCAGAGAGCCCGAATTTGTGTAGGAACAGCCTGAGCAGTTTTACAGGGAGGAACCTGGTAAATTTGTATAGAAACTGCTTGAGCAATTTTACAGGGTGGAAACTGATCAATTTTTAACTAAATAGCCTGAACAGTTTTACAGGGTGGAACCCGGTACATTTTAATAGAAACAGCCTGAGCAATTTTACAGGGCGGAATCTGGTCAGTTTTAATGAAATAGCCTGAGCAATTTTACAGGGAGGGAACCCTGTAAACTTGTCTTTCTTTGTCAGTGTATGATCCTTAACTGCTTGTGTAGTGTACACTGTATGACTTTTATGTGAAATAGCTCGTTTTTAGGTTTCAGATCTCTTCATTTACACTTTGCCTCCCAAATCAAATTTTGTCACAGTGCGCAAATGTCTCATTTCAAATGTCAGTTCAGAAAAAGACTGAAGAACTGAAAGTGTTAGCTTTAAATTGTACGATGAAGAGATCAGTCAGTTCTGATTTTACTGTCGTTGTACTGGTACTGTCCTTGTGGGAGTTCATAGTGACTCTCACCATATAATGGTATTTTTCTTCATAGTAAAAATATTAATATAATATAAATTGTTCAAGTTTGATAGAAGGTTATGGATATATTGTGAATGGTGATCTGCTCTGAAGCCCAAAATGCTGATGCTTTTGCTCAGTTTCCATTCTTATCACCACCACTAGGGGGCTTTTATTTTCCCCCTCATCTCCAATCCAATGATGACCCTACATGTCCAGGAAACAATGGCTATTGCCCCTGTATCCTGTCTGACAAGCCCTCCCTTTTTCAGAATCTGCTGGAATCTCCTGTGCACTAAGTCGTTTATTTAGCTTCTGAAATCTTTTGTGGTTGAAAAGGCTTTTTGTTGTGGTTTCCAATCACTTACACTGAGAGCCTGAAAGGCTAAATTAAGACCTCCAGCACCACTTTGTCGTTTTTTCCTGCTCCATTTGGCGCCTCTTGCTAAGAGAGCAGCGGAAGCCTTCACCTTCTCCTCTTCCCCACCAGTGCTTCAAACACTTTCACTCTGTTATGTTCCTTTATCAAGGTGTTCTGCTGCTCTATTCATTCTGAGTTCAGGTGAGCAGTTGTTTACTGTTTTTACAATGAATAGGAAGCAAGCTGTGGAAAAATTGTGTCTGTAGGCTGACTTTCTGCAGTCTTTTCAGTTGCTAGCTGCTAGTGATTGCTCTGGGCGGAGGGAAGGGTATCACTTCAGCTAACACCAGCATTATAAATGCATCTCATTAGTACGGTTTGGTATGTCGTATGTTTTTATTTAAGACTGTGCTCTTCACAGTGGTTCAGACATCGACTGTCGCTGTCGCTGGTAAACTATTTTAATTCTGTTTGTGGAATGGTCAATGGGTTTTTTTTTTTTAATAACTTTCCAAATATTTTCAAATGTTTTATAAAAGCTATTCCTAGAATAGGATTTCAAAGTTATAATTTTATGTGTTAACTGTATTGGATTTTATAAATTATATTTTTACATGGAGAAAAATGTCTACCATGTCTATAAAATAATAAAAAGTGAGAAATGTGAAATGTTTTTCACTACTCTTTTACTGACAAGCTTGAGTTTTGTATAATTAAAAATATTAGCTGAAACTGTAAAGTATGTACTTTGCATCTATAATCAAATGACATTTAGTGATTGCAAAAAATCAGGTAAGATGAAAAACATAAAAAACTAGGGGACATTTAAAAGCATGCTCTGCATTAACGTGGACTATTGTAAGAATTTACGAATTTTCACAATAACCAGTACTCAGGAAAATGTATACCATCTCGTTACCACAGAATTTCCATAGTGAACCTGTCGGTAGGCTCCCTGCTCTCTCTCCCGACAGTAACATTATTTCACTGACAGCCCAGCTGAAGGAACGGCATTGTTTAAGAAATGAAGGCAAGTCGATATTTGATTGTTTTTTATACATACTGTTTATACTGTAACTTTTTCTTGTGTTAAGTACTTCATATTTCAGTTAATGAATGTTTGATCAGTGTAAGCAAGGTACGACTAGCAGATCATAGTTACTGTTTCACTGTGGTCAGGGAAACTTTACTCTCTAGTAGCATTGAGTTCTTCCGGTAGCTGTGCAGTTTTGCGATGGTTTCCTCTGCTGGACACAAGGTAATTGCCTTCTGCCTCTGATTTTATCCTTCTTCCTGATCTTCTCTGGTTAACATTGCTGCCCATCAGCTGTACCCTTCTGAGTGTGTACTGGATACAGCACTTGGAAATCTTAAGCTCCTTTGAAATTTCTCACTGGGAATAACCTTGCCTCAATATGCATACTCGGGTCTGCACATCTAAGCCCAACTCCTTTGTCATATTTGTTGCAACTTTAGTGCCTATTTTACTTATACTACAGGTCAATGGTATTGGGCTACTTGTGGTTTTTTTTTTTTTTTTTTTTAAACCTTAAGATAGATAACATTTTAGTCACTAAGTTCCACTCCACCTCCCTCCCACTCCCACCTGCCAAATTATTGGATAGACTTCCACTAATTTAATTGTAATTAAAGCTAAAGGAGGCTATTTTAGGAAGGTCTTGGGTTGCTTAGGTTTGTTATTCAATAAATGTGCATAAATTAACTGAATTCTCTACCTAAATTTAAAAATAAAAACACCGGTGGCCTAATACTTTTGGCCTGTACTGTGCATAATTTCAGGAGATGGAAAGTAGACACCCCACTCCTTGAAGCAAGAACCATGCTAATGTTTCCTTAGTAAGACTCTGAGAGAAAATGACCTGCTTAACTATTTGTTTTTACCATTTGACAGTTTGCATGAATACATGTAAATTTATTTTCCAAGAAAAAAAAAAATACAATACAGTAGTATGGCTGTGTCTGGGGCTAAAGTGAGTGACCAAAGACACAGTCTGTAACATTCTATATTTCAAGTCTATGTATGTAGGTAGAGACTATAACCAAAAACATAGGCCCTACTTTTATTACACCGCTCAGCCCATTTACTTCACTGCTCATCCCGGCCCTGCATCCCTGTTTCTCTCACTCCCTCCTCAAGCTTTCTTCCCTGCCTCAAACATTGATTAGGTCAAAGGCTCTGCATGTTTTTATATTTATGCACTATTTTTTTATGTTATTTGGTCCTCACTCCTTGTTGGCTTTATTAAAACCATGCAGTACCGAAGAACAAGGGCGGAGTTAAAGTTGAAGCAAATTGCTTGTAGACTACTTAAGTGTTGGTTGTGTTATAGAGCAGGATGTCGGTAATTGATCGAGTGCTTTTATTCTGGATTTTAGCCATCTGTGGGGAGATTACAGCTATGGTAATGTACATTATTGTTCTGTGCTGATTTTAAGACCGATATAGTATTTAGCCTATATAGGGTTTTATTTAAGATTGCCTGCTTGTTTTCATATGCGAAAATGATTTTATTGAAATATCGTAGCCATCGTATAATTTTCTTCGAACACTTGGTGTGCTGAAATTAGTCATATGAAATAAGATAGATATCGTTTATATGTTGAGATTCCTTATGAAGGCATAGACTGCACGTTTTTAGAACCAGGTGTGTCGATAATAAATTGAAAGCGTCTTGTTTGCTTCGAAGTCAAGGATGTGCAACTATACAGCTACTACTGGAACTATCGCTGGTGTGGATGACTAGTCATCAGTGTTAATGTGGCCTGAAGATAAACTGTCAATCAACCCAAATAGCGCCTACATTTTCGCTAATCTTCATCTTCGTTTTTTTTTCTTTTTTAAGGTACAGTGCAGTACAGCATCTCTTATTCGTGCCTCAATATGACCAGATTATGCCATTGTAAAATACCCAGGGTCCAACAGGGATAAAATGTACTCCATCTGAGTTTATTTAACACGGAACATTTTGCTGCATGCAATTTTTTTCACTAGGTCTCGCTGAATGAGATGAAATGTCTCTCCTGTGATTAATTTTAGCCTTCTATGGCAAGACTAAACGGCGATTTCTGGTGTTTCGGTAGTCTCTCACTCTTTGGGAAAACGCAGACTACGTGGTCTTCAGTAGGCTATACTGAGGTCCCCGTGTCCTTTCTTGTCTGTTTGTGATGATGTTAACGCAGCAAGCAGATTAGCTGAACAAATTTAACATTAAACGCTGAACTAACTTTAAAAGTCAAACATGTCGATATAAGTGGCCTACAATTAATTAATTTTTAAATATTAAACACCATATAAAATACCTACGGTGTTCCCAAAAGGACACTACATGTAGATGTTATTCAAGACCATAAAGTGTCCCCAATCTCTAAATCTGAAGCCCTCTCCATGACCTCCCTGGGTAGCCTACCAACACTCACGTTTTCTCTTTAGATGGCATTCTGTAAACATATAACAGCAAAAAAAAAAAAAAAGGCTGTTTGCTATAGCGACTCAGAGGCGGCATTATTGTAACAGCTATTACATTTATACAGGCATCATAATTGTTTGGTCACCTAGCAACCATTCCCGCTAAAAAATGATTCAGAAAACCATATAACTTTTCAAGGACAGATTACTGCTGAAAATGATGTATGATTTGATTTATTGTAAAGGAAAAAATGCTTTATAACTTCCGGAACAAATTTTTACTCTCATTGCTCTAGAACAAATTTTTTAGAAATATTTCCCACAAAGGTTGTGAAATTGCTCGGTTCTTTAGGCAGTCGGAAGAAGACTGAATTGCGCGTGTACAGTACTACGAGCCTGAAATGGCTACTGTAGATGCAGGGTGGTAAGAAGTTATCGACCGTGTTAAGTTAATGATGCGTTACATTTATATCGACTCTCCCCTAAAACTGGACATAGCGCCTGTATATGCTGATTCACCGTGTGATTTAGCAGGTGATTGATTGATTGAGTTTATTTGGTAAATGAAATACACTCAATGGCAATCAAAGCGTTTAGTTTTGTTTCATATCAGTATTCACATATACAGCATAGTGTATTTGTCAGGGTATGAGTTACAAGGAGGTTTGGGGGGTCTGGCCCCCCTAAGTGAAGTTTGACCACCCCCCCCCCCCCCCCCCCCCCCCCCCCCCAAAAAAAAAAAAAAAAAAAAGAGTCAGAGTGTAATTCAAACCTTGCTTACAGTCGCAGCAGAATAAGGCATATCTACTGTAAGCCTTAGGCAAGCACATGACCCCCTGCTGCCCTTGTTTACCAGAGGTGTTAGATTAAGTCCCCATGTGAGTCTTTTACTTACTGTGAATGGTGTGTAATGTGTGATCCACTGGAAACAGCTGACTTCCTGGGTGTTGAAACACTATGGTACTTCTTAGCTTCCACAAGAAAAGTTCAGATTACAGTAAAATTAGGATTTGCTGGCTTGTTCCACGTCACAGAGTGAGTGTGCAATTTTTAACATTAAAGCCCTCAACCAACTCTAGAAAGTGTTAGTATGTAATTGAGAGGGCTGCTTGGTTCAGGTCAGGGCGACCCACATTTAGCGCTAGCATTGCCTAGGGTTAGGGAGCGTTCAGGCCGCTGAGATTCTTGCTTCATTGGTGTCTAGCAACCCCTGCTGATCGGTCAGGTGCCTATGGCTTGCTTGTTAAAGATGCACATGATGCTCCAACATCTAGTTCTAAAGCCTTCACAGAAGAGTGGAGATTGTTATAGCAGCAGAGGGTGGACCAACTCCATATTAATGCCCATAATTTTGAATAAGATGTTTGATGTCAGGAATCCACATACTTTTGGCCATGTTGTGTATATCTGTAGTTTATTGGATAAAATACAGGCCTTCCATTGACTGAAACATCATGTATATTATCTGGAGATGCATTTTCCATACAAGAGTGTTACACCTCTCTTACCCTAATGCATAATCTTAAGTAATGTAGAACTGAAGTGTCTCCAATCACGCTGTCCAAATGCACACTGAAAGAGCCAGCTAGACACAAAAGAGCTTATGGAAGTTCAAGTTAATTACAGATATAACTCATACTAGCATACAGACACACACACACACACATACACACACACACACAAATCTTGCTGTATCTTACATGCACATATACACATACAGAACCGACACCCATGATGCACACACACACACACACACAGACTCACAAAACAGATACACGCATACAAACAATACCCATCCCATACAGCATATTTACATGTGGACATATATAGCACATCCATATCATCACTCATAATCTCCTGCTTATCTCCACACCAAAAACCCACCGAATACATTGTGCTGTCTGTGCCACCCCCTTGTTTCCTATTCCCTACATGTTTTGAACACAATGTTCTTTTGTTTTTGCCATCAATTATTCGCTGGTTGTTGTTGTTTTTTTTTTTTTTGTCTTTGTCTTTGTCTTCTCTGCTTGCATTATTTTCTATATGCACCAATAAAAAGGCATTACAAATGTTTACAAAGAGCTATAATGGTATCGTTATCACCCCTGGTCCTTATCCCTTTAGATAGGATAATTGTCCCAACACATGTCTGATAAACAAATCCTTTTAGGTTCCCAGTTTGAGTAATACAGTTGTGTAATAGCTACATAGGTCACCACGTAGCGCAGTGGGACCTTAGTGCAGCATTACTAAAGAACTAATCTTCTAACTAATTACAGTAGGACATTTTGTGAAGTCAGCAATCCCCTCAGGTTGTGTAACACTTGCATTACCTTTGCCATATACTGTTCAGCCTGTCGTCCTGCTTGAGATAGCAGTGTCTTTGCAAACAATGTGTTTGGCCCTAAATTATTTAGGGCCAAACACATTGCTAGTCAGCATAAAAAGCAGACAATCAGATAAAGAATCTGGGCTGCCGTATTAATGATTAGCTCAGAGGCATATGATATGGGGAGCGCAGACGACGCAAAGCTCTCAGAAGAAGTCTGTCAGTATCGCGAGGTTTAGGGAGCCGCTGTTCTAACACAGATACACTGGACAGGATCCTGCACGCATTCTGCCCTTTCAGTGGACCGTACTGATAGGCAGTCATGCGTTCTTTCTTAACGTCCTCCGTGCTATTCTCCTTCCTGCTACAGTCTGTGGTAAGCTACCGAATCGTAAACACTAAGGGGTAGAAACGGAAAATGGTTTTGTGTTAAGACAAAGCTTTCTTTTTATGTTGGCTCTAAGACTGCGTAAAGGATCGTTTCGTCTTTTTTTAACTGCGTGTGTTGTGACTGCTGGTAATCCTGAAAGTGACGCTGTTGTCTTGCAAAATTGAAAAAAGAAGTTCTGTAAAATTCCATACTTTCTATAAGTGCTGTAAAATTTCGTACTTTCTGTAAGTGCTGTAAAATCCCATACTTGTAATGTTCCATGACTCTAAAACGTTTAATTTGACGTTTTGCAACAAAAAAAATCGATTAAATTAAAATGTGTGCTCAGCTTGTTTGTGTACCAGTCTCGTGTTGTTGCACAACGTGTTATTCGACCTTTTGTACCCTCTGCCCACAGGCAGCACAGGAGGACTGGCAGAAGGCAAAGACCATTTATGAGTTCTCTGCCAAGGACATCGATGGGAACGAGGTTTCCCTGGAGAAATACAGGTGTGCAAACTCAACTAGGACACACACAGTTATTCAGTTCAGCATGACTGAACCATACCTTCCTAAAACCTGGCTATTCATTTTTATCATCCTGGTCTTAATCTCAAGAATTGTATATTCTGCTATCCTAACCTACACTACAGGGGACATCCAGTAAAAATAGGATAAATAATATTTTTGTAAATATTTTCACTGCAACATGTTTTTGTCATCCAAGACAAGTATTATGTAAGGACAATACAGAACTATCCATACCAGGAAGTCAAGTGTAGTTCAAAAAAGGAGGCCACCGAGCATCAGCCAGGCCAAAGGCCAATCTGATGCTTCTCAGATAAAGGACAACATAGGATTGCAGAAGGAAAATGTCTGGAACGCACGGATGCGAAATAAGCCCTTTAATGGTGCGAAATCATGTAGTTCATTCTACATTGTGAACTATTTCCTCATCGTATGTTAGCCTTGACTGTGGATGGTGATGGAGCTGAGTGCATAACTTACCTTAGATTAGCACATCACATGCACAGTACATTGACCAGGCTGTGGGGATAAGATGATGAAAACCCCCACAGTTATAGTAATAATAATAATAATACATTTTATTTGTATAGCCCCTTTCCAGAGCCCAAGGTCGCTTAAAAAAGTTAAAAGGTTAAAAAAAACAGCTAGTACAGTAAATACAGAAGGCAAAACATGTAGATAGGACAGTGATACAGTACAGTATACGGATCCATTTTTTGTACAGTATACTGATCAATTTTACAAATATGATTTGTATTTGTTCTGGTACACAGTTGAGACCTTGTATTTGATGAGTGATTTGTACTATGCTGGTATAGAGCATTGGGCAAATGTCAGCACACAGAGCCTAGTTTCAAACTTTCTTTTATTTTGTGCACAGGGGTTTCCCCTGCATCATCACCAACGTTGCCTCCAAATGAGGCAAGACCCCGGTAAACTACTCTCAGTTTGCTCAGATGCACGCCAAGTACGCTGAGAGAGGTTTACGCATCCTGGCCTTCCCGTCCAACCAGTTTGGCAAGCAGGTACGAGGTCATGGATAATATCCGGCAGGAGCTGAAATGCTCTTTGTGTCCTTCCTGTCTAAAAACGACCAAAGAGGGAATCTAATGCTGGAGGAGAGGGAAGATCGGCTTTTAACTGCAATACTGAAGTGCTTAACTGAGGCAGTCAGCTTTTATCTGTGCGGTGGATGTCACCAGTTTGACCTGATGCAATCACAAAAAAAGCTTTTTCACCAACATCAAGATCACCAAGAATGATGCCAACAGCTCTGTGAAACTATAGCCACGTAGATGTGCTGCACATATTTTTTTAAGACAAAAAATATGTCAATATAATCCCAGCATAAACATAGAAGTGTACATCCTCCCCACTTTGGAATTGCAAATTGTGCCACAGTCACCTGGAACACATTAGCTGAGTGCTCCTGCAAAGAATTGACTTATTCTACACCTTACAGTGCACACAGTACTACAGGTGAAGGCTAGCGTTGATCAGAGGAGAGGCACATGTATCACTTAGACAACTGGTAGTCTGTGGGAACATGACATGTCATTGGGAGGAAGTAGTGACCCCAGGTACAACTTAAACCTGTACTACCCCTGATGAGACATGGCAAACTGTGCTCCAAGTTACAGTCATATGGTGACATAACCTAAGCCTGCAACTATAAAACTGGGACTACTGAGTCTGGCCTCTGCTTGTGGTTTGCATCCTGACCAGCTGAGCCACTCCACTGCATGTTGCTTCTTTCCTTTGCTGTTGAGATGTTATTCAGCTATTAATATGACGTAGCCGTGGGAAGGATTTCCAAAGGCCCTCAAAGGCATCACATGAGAACAGGACAGACTCAGGCTCAACCACGTCTTATCTTTTCAGGAGCCGGGAACAGAGGAGGAGATTAAGAACTTTGCCCAGTCCTACAATGCGGAGTTCGACCTATTCAGTAAGATTGATGTGAACGGGGCGGATGCTCACCCCCTGTGGAAATGGCTGAAGGAGCAGCCCAATGGCAAGGGGAGTCTGGGAAAGTGAGTTCTAATGGTGTGATTTCCTGTTGCTGGATGTGTAACGATGAGTGACTGAGTGAATGTGCCCTGCGATAATTTGGTGACCTGTCAAGGGTGTATTTCTGCCTCTTGGCAAATGCACGCTGTGATAGGCTCTAGCACGTCCGCGACCCTGACCAGAATAAGCGGGTATATATGATGGATGTATAAGGGGCAGGTTGGGCTTTTTAAAGCCTGAGTTAAAAGCTCTCCAGATGCACTCACCGTCCTTTTTTTTGGGGGGGGGGGGGGGTGACATTATTTCTTGACTTAAGGTGAAAATCAATGGAATTATAAATAAAATGAAAAATCACAAATAAAAAATGTCCTGTATGCCCGGAATGTCTGAACTGTTTTCTTATCACACAACTACTGACCATGAACTTTTCCCTTCTTAGCTACATCAAGTGGAATTTCACCAAGGTAAATGTTTATATAATGCTACACACCTTAGAAATTATGAAAAAGAGCAATAGTTAGTGTGCACAGCTGTGTTTATTTTCTGCATTTATGTCTTCATAAGTAAGAGCTTCTCAAGGCTGTGGCTTATACAGTCTGGTATTTTACCCTCTACACATACTCTACATAATGACTGCCATTTTAATGAGCTGAGACATTTTGTTCGAAAGTTTATTTTCATAGCTTTCACATCAGCCCATTTGCATGGTGTGAACAACACCTGATTATAAATTCTATTTAGAATGGAGTTCCCATTGTACCGTTTTATCAGCCACCTAGCAATGAGTTATAGCTTATAATCGCAATACAAGAGGATCAATCACTTGAATGGTGTAGCAGCAGCCTGGTTTGCATAGTGATTGTTGAGGGAACATTATTGATCATTCACAGAGTGTTGTTTTCCAGACCTCATGTTTATACATGCTCTGAGAGACTATTTGTGTTGATAACCACCTGTCTCTCTCTATTTACATTGCAGTTTCTCATAGACAGAGAGGGAAAGGTTGTGAAAAGATATTCGCCACTGCAGGACCCAAGTGTAAGTAAAAAGATTGTCAAATTCGAATGCCGATCCTGACGAGCGACTATTTAGTGTTTGTTGTCATACCCAGAGCCCCGCCTACAAACAGCTGTTCAGGTTCACCCTCTCCCCCATGATATCCTATGATTTCACCAGGAAAGTGTGGCATGACTGACAGGCTTAGTACCCATTTAAAACCTTTCACATGCTCATCTTTGCTAATGCCGGCCTGGTAAATGCACAGCCTTGTTCCAGCAGCATCATGCTGTGCGCGGCGCTTGTGTCAGACGGGCAGGGTGGCACAGAGCACCATCTGTCCTGAGCTACCCAGCTGTGGGGGGTGGGGGGGTGGGGGGGGGGATGAACTTGGGCGGGAGGAGTGCCACCCATCCCAGAGCTGGCTCCAGTCCTCCACCAGGCACTTGGACAACACCGTCCTTGTTCCCCCTCATTTTTTTAAACACGTCTAAAGCATCCCATCAAACGGAAACTGGCACTAGTGGTCATTATTGTGTGTCACAGAGTGAGCTGACACCCTTTACACCAATTGAAATTCTTGAAAAATCAAATGCAACACAAGTTACTGACATGTGTTTTCATGCAAATGACACCTTTCCATTATTTGAATATTCATGAACAAATAACAAGGTGCAGTTCTGGGGATGCTAATTTCACCTATTTGAATGGGCTTTGTCACGGGTGCTGACATCTGGGGCATTTGTTTATAGGATCTTTATATTTGTCAAACTCATCTTATTAGACGGGATGACTAAGCTTGTTTTTGGGAATACTGTGCAGAGTTACTGATCTTTGTAATGCAAAGATATAACTAATCTTTGCCAACTGGTTAATCCAGTCAATTCAGTGAGCCATCAAGATTAATTTAACGCAGCACCTGATTGACATTGTCTCAGTGAAGAGAGCCCACTGTTACATCCTTTCCAGATTTCTGCCCCCTAAATTCTTTTGAAATTCTAAAACTGAAATAAAGCTCTGTTTGCTTTTCTCCTGGAAAAATATCTAGGTCAACATATGTGCCTGAAATTGGAATGGATTTACAATCACTGCCATCTCCAAATCATATCAGATTAGAACATCCAGCTTTGTTTTAATGCAAACAGAAATGTGACTTTGTACTCTGGAAATGATCCCCTTTGATCGTATCTGCATGGGTTCATGAGCAAGCCTTTTTGTCTTCATGTGATAAAGTTTTTATTTATTTTTTATTTTTTACAACGTTTATGTCACCATGACCCTGGTCTACCCACTTAATTTTGACATCCCACTCCTTTTGTGGGAAATTTGGGTGTTGATCCATAAGAAATATGCATAATTATTGAGATGTCAGTGCAGTAACTGGTGTTTCAGCCTTCTATGAAACATTACAAAATTCCTCTAATGAATCAGATTTTTAAAAAGATGTTTTTTTCTTTCTCTTATAACAGGAAGTGGAAAAGGACATCCACAAGTACCTGTAATCCCCTCCGAAATGACTGAAGCATCCTCCGTGTCATGATCCCTCCTCTTACCCCCTCACCCTGCTTGCCGTCCTCTCCCATGGCCTGCTGGGAGCTGGTGCGTCCATTCCCCCAGACCAGTGACGGCCTGTCCACAAACCCGCTCGTCGGACAGGGCAGGCCTGATGACTTCGGCGTGCAACCCCCCTGGGAGGACGCCTTGCCCCCAGCTGAACCATCTGAGAGGACCCTTGCGCTTTCCTCCGCTTCTGTTTACACCTACTAATTCCAAAAATCTGAAAAAACATGTATAGCTGAAAACATATTTCTACTGTTCTGTGCAACAATAAATTCACACAGCCATTCTGCTAGTTGTCAAAAGTGATTTTTAAAGTCGGATAAAGTGTTTTAAAGTGTTGGATTTTTTTATAGGTTTAAAAGGTGTCATTTAAGTATTTAAAATACCTTTCAGAAACAGTGCAGAAATGAATGTTCCGTGTATAAAAGTTAAAAGTTACTTATTAAAGTTAGATAGGTAGAATAGCTTTAGTCGTCTACTTTATGTTAATTATTTTATATGTTACAGATTTAAGCGTCTGTAATTAAATCTGCTTGTTGGTGGGTGGCTTAGGCATTGAACCGGCCTCATTTTAAGGCCTCAGAAATTAAGATTTTGTGTATAATGGTTGTCTCTGACAGAGAAAGAGCTTCCAATTTTTAAGAAAAACAATTTAAGCAATCATATTGAAATTAAACGAGGAGCTATTTATGACACATTTACAACGTATCCAATAAAACTCACTTTTTAAAGCCACTTGGTCAAATGTGTAGTTTAACACTAATTACGAACGTATTCTACAAGATCTTTAATACTAGTGGATATCTTATCTCAATTTAAAAACTGAAAGTACAAGTGTATGCATGCAATGATATAAAAACTGAAAGTACAAGTGTATGCATGCAATGATAGAAAAACATTGAGGTCTCCAGCGCCCCCTCTGTGCATACTGCAAATAATCAGACAAGATTTTAGAAGAACAACAAGGTAAGATTCCATAAGTGTAGCTAAATGTTTGCGGTAAAATTCCTACTGACTTTTGATCCAGGTTTTGTTTTCTGCTCAGTGGAACCACGATGCCTTCATTTTCAATAATTCAAGTACATTATTCATTTACTTAATAAACTCGGTGAAGCACCCGAGTTAAGAGAAGACAGAAGTTAGAGAATTAGAGAAAATGATAGTTATGATAATAAAAACGGACAAAAAGAACGATATGTGAGTGTATAATCCAACATATTGTCAAACAGCCAACAAAAGGACTTCATTTTACAAACGATAAAAAAATTGCTCTTATAGCGCCCCCTACTGTAGAATTAACGGAATGTCTCGAAAGCGTGCATATTCGCAAGAAGGTATGTATACAGTAATTTCATTTTGACTTCAAGAATGCCCGTCAGGCATGTAAAAAATGTGTGACGAATGTTTGAATGCCGTCAAGCTTTTTAGTTTAGTTTAAACTAAAACATGAAACATGAAAACATGAAACATTTAGTTTAGTTTAGACTTTATTTCTGAGTCATTTGGCCGTTGAATATTAATTATACAAGGCCTGAGGTTTAGCTTAAGAACTGATAAAGAAATATGGTAATTCCCTCTTTCGTGCCAGACAAGACACAAATATTTATCTTGTTTTAATTTTGAAATTTATTTCAAGATAAAACCCCTTGAAATTAAATATCTAATTTTCAAGGAGATCCTGAAAGGTTCAGACACATACAATATATTTATATGCAATATAAAATACTGAAATAAAACAAGTAAAAAAACAACTTAGACAAGTAATTAAAAAGCATTATAAGAGCTGCGTAGAAAAATATGCAATAACTTTAAATTACTGAGTTACAATAGCTCTTCCTACAAGCATAATAATAAACTAAAACAGGTATAAATATCTAAATCAATCTTCTGTTCTATCTAGTTTATCTTTTAGTCATTGCCCCTGTTGTCACATAGTTCACAGAGCTGTGTCTTCCCTGCAGAACTGTGTGAGTTATACAGTTTTGAGGTCTTTCCCTTTCCCTGGGTGCTCTCCTCATCTCTGTCATATTCACGTGGCTCAGTCAACTGTTCTTGCTGCTCTGGTTTCCTCCTTCCTGACACTGGGGAGCTCGCGTCAGGGCTTTTGATGGGGTTGTCAGCCATAGCCGAAACCTGAACCGTTTGATCCTGGGATTACAAATGGGGTCTCCGGTGTGTGGAGCTGTCACTTTGCCAAAACGAGAGATATCCAAGGCAATGATCGGCTTCCAAATAAAAAAAGGGAACAAATCAATGTGTAAGAATATATCCCCTTGACTTCTACCACGGTGTGCTAAATGACAGATGCTCTAATTAAACACACTCATATCCAAGGGGCCATACTGTCTGCTCCCTCATATTGGCAAGGTCACGTGCCATCACTACGCTCATCCTGGTGTGCTCCGTAGCTCAGGAGCAAAACTAGACACCGTTTCCTATCATTATCAAATAAAGAAGTATAAACTTATTGTGGGATTAATAACACTATTTGCTGTGGTAGCAGATGGTGTTGTTGTTGGGATTCTGGTTGTTTTCATGTGGCAAATCTTTATAAACTCATTTGATGAACAACTGTAGAATAAAATTTGATTAACAACTATAGAATATGGAATAGCAAGTATTAGGTAATTAAATTTCACAAGACGTCATTTTAACCGTCCATCTCCTCACATGATGACGTAAAACAGTACACTTGCTCTACCAGGAAAGCGTGACGTATAGCCCGTTGAGAGCTCTGGTAAAGAATGAGTCGGAAAGAGAAACACTACAGGACAGCAGCATCAAGCGAAGACGGTACCGTGTGCGGCTGACACTGCACCGATGAAAACAAGACACACACAATTAAGGATTGTCCGCCTGTTTTTATTTTAATTTGGTCAATGTCTGGTTTAGCCAATTATATTGCCCCGACAACGCGTTTACATTTTGTCAGTATTTGCACGATTGCAGTGGATATTTCATTTGGAAGCTTCGACCTGCTTGTTTTTGGATTCTGAATGGAAGCTGCAGCAGAGGGAGCGGCGAGCCTGTCGGTAGCGGCGGAAGGGAGTCCGTTAACCGGGGCTGTGGCGTCTGATGAGACCGAGACTGTCATCGGTGTCAGCTACGGAATGGACGCCGGAGATATAGGTAACAGTCAAGAGTTTTTTCCAGATTCTCAAAAACAGGTATTGATAATGAGGCCAGCGCGCTCGAGTGTGAGGACCATTCCATTTTCATGGAATCCGTAGCTAACTAGCTAGCCAGCTAGCTGCTGGCTAATGTGTAAAATAACCTTCCTTTTTCAGTAGGGAGCGCCTGCTTAGACGAGT
Organism: Anguilla anguilla; assembly: GCF_013347855.1. Taxonomy (NCBI): domain Eukaryota; kingdom Metazoa; phylum Chordata; class Actinopteri; order Anguilliformes; family Anguillidae; genus Anguilla; species Anguilla anguilla. Next base: position 25,001,984 of record NC_049204.1, on the reverse strand, counting down.
TATCAAGAATACCTGCTTGTTTATACCGTTGCCACTGAGTTTGATGAATTACTGTACCAACCTAGCTTGCGAATTAGCAAGCAGTAGTAATTTTGGTTATTTAATTGACTTGTAATTTATAGCTGCACAGCTTTGAAATAATGGCTAGAAAGATAACATTTGCAAATCACACCGCCAGACAGCCTCTTGCTCGTATGTATTTTTTGGCTAGCTCGTAAATCAAGAAATCAAGAAAAAAAACATCAGCTAGAACCATGCACTTTATCTAACGTGGGATGCACTGCCCATTTAAAACACTGAACATTAGCCAGATAAACTTAGCTAGAGCTAGCAATACCATAAATCGTCCCCGTCAGATATTACCTACTGGAGCTTACTAACGAACTAACGTTGGCTTAATAGCAAATTTTGTGCGTTGTTGTTAATTAGTTAAGTTAGCTCGCTAACATCGGGTTTGCCGACGACATGTGACTAGTAGAAGCTTGTTTGTTATCCAACTTAACTGACAAATTAGTTGACTAACAATTCTTTATTTGGCATTGACTTATTATTTTGATAATTGGTGGTCCTGGCGGATGGCAATAATTCGAGTCAATTAAACAGTGACAAGCGAGCCAGACAGTTAACGCAGGCCATTCTTAAACCTTCCGTTTTCTTACGAAACGAAAATAAAAATGTTGTTGATTTTTACCTACCTAAATATGTATTTACACAGATATATAAGTCCGTCATTGGCTTGCTACGTTTGATAGTATTAATGGTCCCTGTTCGGTAAGGAAATACTGTTCTCACCTTCAGTAAGGTCATTTCACTGAGTGTTCCAGTTGTTGGCTTGAACTACTTTTGTAATCTTCCTTTCACCTGTAACCTAACTTTAACCTAAATGTTTTTCTCTGAAGTATGTTGTGTGCAAGACGGGTGTTTTGAATGGTTTAGTTTGACAAGTTGCAACTGGGTATGTGGTCGTATTTTTATAATGAATTGGTTGAATATTATACAAATTGGTGGTTGTGTTAATCCACTGTTCTCCTGAAACGCATTGAAGTTTCAGGCTCCTAGTAGGGGCCATATTGCACCAGAGAACACCAAATGAATTGGTGTCCTCCCTGAAAGAACACTGACATCTGTGGCATTCCATATTAAGTGTGCCAACAGGAAACGAATCCGCACAACTTCGCCTCCGGTCTCGTGCTGTTTACTAAGCACCATTCTGTTGCATCCAGGGCTAATCCCTTTCTCCTAGAGCTCTGCTGTAGCGTCTCGCGCATCCCTCCTGCAAGGTGTCGCACATTTGAACATTCAGCTAGAGGCAGTGCAATTTGAGCAGATCTACTGTGATGTGCAGGACAAATACAAGTTTTACCTCCTGGCAGCAGGCTTTCTGTGTTAGTGGGAAAGTTTCTTTTGTCTTTTTCTGCTTTAGATGTCGAAAGTCAGAGTATGAAAGATTTTTTTAAAAGATTGTTCCTCAGATGTAACGTGTATGGAAACACAGAGAGGTATTGGCAGCAGGGTAGGCTAAAATCTGTGGTTCCCAAACTTTTTACCTACGTAGAAAGTATATAAATATACACTGATGATTGCTTTGACACCAAATTAAAATGTTTTCAACATGTATCAAAACAGCTGCATGTGTAGCCTGTGTAACAAAGACAGTGCTTAAACTGACTGTGGGAATATCAATGGAAAGTGTATGATAGAGCCTTCAATAAAAACAATAAAAAAGGTTTTTCTTTTAATATTTCTCTTGAAACCCACTTCAGTCCCACTCACTCCCACTCGCTACCCACCACCAGGACCACCAGTTTGGGAAGCACTGGACTATGAGCTGGGGAGAGACCTGCACACTTGATAATGTCTTGTTGCTGATGCAAATGGGGGGAAAATAAATCATAGTAGAAAAAGAGGGAATAAAGAGGGGAATCCCTGCAACACTGCTCAGTGAGATGCACTGTTTATTTTAACGTTTGGCTACTCGGATCGCCATCAGATAGTAAGAGTACCGAAACGGTACAGGAAGGGCTAGGCTAAATAAAGGGACAAGAAGGGAAATGAGGAGGGCATCATGTACTGTACATTATTCAGTCTTTCACTCGACGTTGCACAGAACCGAAGTCCTTTTGCCCACCACCCCAACACCACTGTTTGGCTTGCATGCCTGAGCTGTGTTGGTCAAGCATGATCAGAGCAGCTGGGGACCTGTGTGGTTTCATGCTTTTATTTCTCCTCCATTCGCTACTTCTGTTCGCATATTCCTGTGTACCCCATGCAGCGATTCAAGCTCTAACAAAGGCCCTGAGGCGGTGTTCTGAAAGGAGATAATTTCACACCGCAAGCATCCAGTGGCTGATTGCAGCGAATCAGAGAGCGCATTCACGCTGTATGAAAGGGTGCGTGCAGTGTTCCCCCGTCCTGGTGTTTTTATGCAGTGAGCACTTGAGTGCCAAACCCAGTTCTTTTCATGTGGCTGCTTCATCGGAACTGCCGGGGAGCCAATTAATTAAACTGCTAAGTGTGTGACTTCATTTGGGGAGGTGCTAATGCTAAGAGACGCAGGAACCGTCGAGGGCCCTTGCTGAGTGCTGCAAGCAGCGTACACTCAGCTCACATATTCGTATTGGCTGTGCTGGAATTCACTGCTGGTGCGGTGGTTGTGTAATTGAAATGTGCACATGGCCCACACGTCTCTCTTGTATCTGCCTAGAATAAAACCTGCTCTTTGGAAATCAATATTGGGCATTTTCATTCAGGTATGAACCTAAATTGAAACACCATTTCAACCTATTATGCCAATATACTTGGGAAGGTATAACAAAAAAATATGTAAAGAATCTTAAATTGGTTCCTGGCCTCCTTATGATTTCCTTTGCTTTGGGAATTAAATGGCTCTGATATGGGAGTGCTGGGCAGTCGGCCTGGCGGCGTCTTCATCCCTGGGCGACACTGAGGCTGTGATATTTCATCAGGAAGAAGTCGCTGCCGTTTTGGGACACGCCTTTGTGGCCTGTTTGCCAGCGGGCTCGGAGCGAGAGACGCCAGTGTTGCAGTCTGTGGCCGGGGTCTAAAAACGACTCCGCTAGGCTAGGCAGGCAACTCAGTGTGTCTCTGATCTACACAGCGGGAGATGTGCATTCTGAATGACTTTATAGCCTATGCAAATGTTCCCAAGTTTGACTATTCAAATAATTTTGTCAGTTTATGTCCCCCCAAGCTCTGAAAGAAATCACGGTTTTGAATGAATATCTGCTCAACGTTTCCAGGCAGGGACATTAAAAATAAAAATTTATTTCCTTTTCTTCTCTTCCCTGTCAGCTGATCCTGGGTCTGTTGCAGCTTTTGCTTTACAAATGTCACTGCCGAATATAACGTTTTGACGAACGATGAGATTTTGTTCCAGGCAGCCGAGCTGATTGTTTTATACTTTCTTCATGGGTCTCCCTGGGGGCGCATGCAGCTAAAGCCCTCGTCCGTAGTGCAGTAACTCGCCTGACTGACCGCTGCGTGACCCTGACCTTGCTCACTGGGGCCTGAGGGTCCTATGGGAGTTGTAGTTTACTGTACGGTTTTCCAGGCAGTCAGGGTTTTAGCCAGCGGGGTTTCCCCCACCTCATCACACATTAGTGACCCCCCTAAGGTTGATTGGCACCCTGAGCCTGCCCTTCCAAACTCTCTCTCCCTCTCTCGGAGGGCGTTGTTACCCTTCAAGTCGACAAATATGACTTAAAATTTCAAATAATGATAAAGAAAAGAAAAAAGAGATTGAAAGTTGTTAGTCACGGTTTAACATTACGGTCATTTATTTATACGGACTCATCCCTGGTTGTTACCACATTTGTTTGTGGCGGTGAGACCTGATGCCAGAAATCAGCGGAGCATAAATAGAACCACATCACACAAGGTTGCAGGTTTGATTCCCAGACAGGACACTGCCGTTGCACCCTTGAGCAAGGTGCTTAACCTGACTCGCTTCAGTATACATCCAGATGTATGAATGTGTAAAAATGCAAAACGTTGTGTTGCTCTGGATCAGAAGTCACTCTGGATCAGAAGTCACTCTGGATCAGAAGTCACTCTGGATCTGAAGTCACTCTGGATCTGAAGTCACTCTGGATCAGAAGTCACTCTGGATCAGAAGTCACTCTGGATCTGAAGTTACTCTGGATCAGAAGTCACTCTGGATCTGAAGTCACTCTGGATCAGAAGTCACTCTGGATCAGAAGTCACTCTGGATCAGAAGTCACTCTGGATCTGAAGTCACTCTGGATCTGAAGTCACTCTGGATCAGAAGTCACTCTGGATCAGAAGTCACTCTGGTCGCTCTTGATAAGAGCTGCTGCTAAATGGCAATAATGTAATGTGACATCACTGACTTGCTGACGTGGCATGTCCGCGCATCATGACGTACTTGCAGCTCTTTTACGGTTTCAGATTGCTGCGTCTTATGCAGGGCTGGGCTGTGAAAGAAACCGATATTACCCAGGCACTCTTGCAGGTTAAGCCTCCTGAAAAGGGATATATGGGAACATGGATATAGAAGTTTTATTTTTTTGTTAGCGATTGACGCACATCTGCCCAACAGTTGTGTAGAAGAACAGGCAGGTGCTTAACAACCAGGAGTCCCATGTTCAAATATAAAACGGGTCCATTCCTGAGTAATTTCAGTAGCGGCTAACCTGATAAAATAAGAATAGCTGGAGTGCACTGTGATGGAGATTTATGCTAAGCACATAATGAATGGAGCGAGCTTGTGTCAAAAGAACCCAGCTTCTCATGAATATGTTATGCAGGATGTGTGCTTTGGTTTATTTTGGTTTGTTCACGGGCTGCCTCCTCTGTGTAGGCTCAAAGCCAAACGAGCACATGGCAGCTTGATTTTGCTTCGGTACGCGAGGGAGGGTGGATGTTTTTGCGCTAAATGCCTTTAGAAATTACATGTTGTTTTCGCGCATGTTTCCGAACTCTGTGTCCACGTCTTAATTGTGGCACTTTCTTCTGTCTTGCATGTCAGTCTGGAATGTTTAGGCTGGCAATTTTCATATCTTGCAAGACCCATCACTTGTGAAGGGAAGCAAAATCCTCTTTAATTTTTGGTAAATTGCAGTTTGCGGGCTTGTAAAAAGCTTTTTACAGCTGCCTGAAGGGCAATATGCATCTCATTTAATGACGCGCAAAGAAAACTATGTTTCCTCATGGAGAAGAGGAGGTTTGACTGGTAATGAAAGACCTCATTTTAACCCTTTAAGGTGAAACGGCAAGTATATACTATTTGAATGTTCTTAACTGAACATTCTCATTCTGATTTTACAATCGCTACCGGTAATTGAATGCAATGGAGTTCTACAACACTGACTTGGAATTTTGGGGGGAAAAACATTCCAAAACACCTACTCTTCAAAGGGTTAAAAATAGGACTTTATCGTAGTGCCCATCGTAACTGCTCATTTTAAGCATCTATTTAGAGCTGTTCCAGACTTTTAACTGCCCCTCAGTCTCTCCTAGTAAGGCTTAACTTCACAGATGGACCTAACTGTAGAAAGTCTCCTAGCTAAGCGCTTCACGGACAAAAGACAAGGGAACTGTCACTTCCTGTCAGGGCACTGAGCTTCCGATTCTGGAGTTCTGCAGTTCTCGATAAGCTGGGTGGGTTGGGTGATTGGTACTGCGTCCTCCAGTCCCTCAATGATGCGTACGCCTCACACAGGCACCCAAAGTGCCTGGAGATGAGGGGCAAGGCATTTTGTTTTCCTGGAAACTGCAGCAGTATCAAGATGCGAGGTGGATTTAATATGTTAAGGTCCTCTCTAGTCTCTGAAATGAACTTATGAAGGCTAATGTTTGGACCAGGACTAATTTTTCATTGGGATGAATTGGGTTTGAATTATAGTGAAGCCTTCAGTGTTATAGCGAGATTTGAAATTTACCAATATTATTGAACATGAAATTAGCCAATTGACACACAATAATATCCTTGAAATCGGTGTTAATTTGAAAAGTCTGCTCACCGCACAATTTTTTAATGTATTAGCTACTGGATGTCAGTCTCGCTTGAATGGTGCTTTGAACAGCCCTGTGATACTTTCAAATGGAATTTTTTTTTTCCAGAACCAGCCAGTGTGTCTAGCGGAAGAATTCATTTCTCTAGCTGCTCACAATTTTTACCAGCCATGATTCATTTTTCCATAAAGGTGTGCTGTGAAATGGGTAGTATTGAAGATGTATTGCCTGAAATGGGGAGGTGTTTTTCTCTATAAACCAGAAGGGATATGACCTTCGTCTTAACCCTTCAAGTGTACTGTGTAGTACAGGGCCCTACTGTTACTAGCTGGAGTTGCTACATGGCTAGCAGTGTGAATGTTATCATACCCGCTTGCAGAAGTTCTCTACAAGGCCTTTGCTGGTGCAATGGACATTCCTGAACTTGACATAGTATTCACAAAATTAAACCTTACGTCGTTTCCATCCCAATGTCGAAATCCATCCCAACTGTAGGCCTCACTTGAATAGTGCACTGTATGATCTTTCTCACTGGGATGGTCTTCGTCGCACCCCTCTGCTCAGGAAGGGTAACGGGCTGAGGAAAGGCGAGGCGGGTTCCGGTGCGGGGGGGGTGAATTTGGGCGGGGAGCTCAGCTTCAAGGCATTTTGAGAAAACTGAATGAGTGGCTTTCAGAACCTCGGCGAATCCACAAGGCTCCGCCTGGCGCACACGGGGTTAAGCGCGTGTGAGATCAGTTGCGCTTGAATTCACGTGCTGTAGCTGTCAGCCCTGCTGCATGTCTGCGGTGGAACTGTGGCTCGCTTGCCATTAATGTCAAAGCGGCACAATCAAAAACGTTAGCTAAGCGATCACATTTGACACCGGTTCAGATTTGGTCAGAATTTCCAAACGTACAATACAATGAATCTGAACAAAGACAAAATTAATCAAATTGTTGAGAAGATGCCTCTTTGCTTTCTCTTTGTCTCTCTCTTAATATTCAGCCTCTGGAGTCTTTTTTTACATACATAATCGCATACCTATGATTGCAGGAATCGTGGGATTACAATGACCTTTCAAAACTGCTTAACAAGAGAATTAAATTTGCCATTCATCGTGAGATTCATTTAGAGCAGCCCGTATGTCTGAATGTCAATGACCATGTGATTGAGTCTAAAATGCTAGAGTGTTTTTCCTCTTGGTCATGTTATCCTTAGGAGGTGTACTGGTCTGCGTGTGATGAGCCGTGTTGTTGAAAGTGTCCCAGTGTAAACCGGGGGGATTGTGGAATTCAAACGGACCTACAGTGTGAAAACGTGATGCGATCCCCCCCCCCTCCCCCACCCTCGCCATTTTATACTGCCGGCACACCCATGAAAGAGCTTTGATCGTCCTCTTTCATCCAAAAGTCCCTTGTCACGATTCACCATCCACTGTCATGATTCACCATCCACTGTTACACCGAGTGAATTCAGTGACTTATTTCCCATATCCGCCCATTCGTCTGGGTCCGAATGCACAAGCAGGGATTTAGTACCCCGCTCTGTCGCCCTGCCCCCCCCCCCCCCCCCGCCTGGCTCATCCATCCTTTCTCTCCCTGGGCTCAGCAGCCCCCCCGTCCCTTTATCTCTCCCTCTCTTTTTCTCTCCAGCGCGGACGAGTGCCGCAGAAAGTGCTGACGACGGCACAGTACCGCCGGGCTTCAGTAATGGGGAATTGATCCATCTGTCTCCCTCGCTCACAATGACCGACGCAGGACAGTTTTTAGGATGTCAGGCATCCCCCCCCCCCACTCTTCTCTCCCTCGGTCTGAGCGTATAGCCGTTGGGACATTGGAGTGTATTTGTGTAACTGTAACGTAATTGTTTGTTTGTGATGCTGCCTGCGCTTGTTGTTTATCCTGTCAGCAGCGTAGGCTACTGGAGGAGAAGCTCTGGTCTTTCAGAGGCTCTGCAGTGGAATACATTAAGCGGGGATATGGGCTGTCCTGTGGAGGGAGATAACCAGCGGCTTGTGAGGAAGATGGCAGGGGTTGGGGTTTTGTTAGCCCTGCGTAGCAGAGAGCACAGGTGCTAGTGGGACGCAACATGGGGCGATTCCTTTGGTTCAGTCGCGCCCGTTGAGAAGATGACAGAATGGGCCTTGTGTATGGTTTCCGTTTGTAGATCGATATGTAGTGAGCCCTTCCTCAGATGTCTGTTAATAAAAACTGATGATCCTTTTTAAGGGCATTCTTTACAGATGGGTCTCTGAGTCCATAGTTTGGATATCCTGTGTCTTCAACGAATAAAATAATAAACTTTCAAAGGAGAGACAACGCCAGCCACCTCAGGTTTTTATACAGAAGACCTTCGGGTGACCCTCAACTGCCCAAGGGTTTGATGTTTAAGGATTTGAAGATTCTTAGAGATTGATAGAGTGAAAACAGATACATTCCTGTGATCACACAGAGCAAGTTTGCCCGATGAAATTATATTATGTCTCTCAAAGGTGATAATCTTAAAAGCTAGATATCCCACAGTGTTCTATTTACACATACGCTTGAGTTGGCTTCAATACGGGCTTGCATCCCCCAATTAGGTTTCTCTTGTCTGTATTTTAACATTCTCCATTTCGTACTTAAAGGCAAAAGGAATCTTAGATTAGCATCCCTGCTTCGGGATACTCTGAATACCATCCCTGGTCAGCTGGTCTGTCTCCCACGTCCCTCCACTGTTGGAATATTGAAACAGCCCAAGGCCTATCTGCAGGTTTTGCTCTTGTTTTGTGACAGCCTACGTGTGTTTAGACCTCAGATCAATGCCCAAACAAAGCATAGCATGGCTATATCTATCTGGATGGAAGGTGTAAAGAGCAGCTACTGGTGTGCGTGTGCGTGATTCACTCTGTGTGTCAATAGCACATATGTAGGGTCTGTACCAGCAGTTTATGTCATTTAACCATGTATCTGAGGTTACCATTATGCAACCCTACAGTATATTGAACACAGAAACATCGTCCTACAATTTTAAGGGATTCTTACAGTGGGAAGTAGCGTCAGTCTGTTTGAGCCATGCTGTGAGGAGAAGACGGAGGGGTTTTTGGTTTGTCTGCCCGTGTTCTGCAGTCCATTAATCCAGACGGTAATGACCGTTTCCCCCGAAGCGTGGGACCGTGGAGACCGTGGAGGCCTACAGTGGCACAGCAGAGGCACGCTTGCCTGCAACCCAGTGAACTGAGAGTGTCTACACAGCTGCTGAAATCACTGTGTGCTGTAGAGCAGGGATGGGAGGGGGGGGGGGGGGTTCAGCAATAATCACCCTCTAATTAGGGCAGAATTTAGAGATTAGAGGCCCTGGGTGGGTAATTTTGCGAGCGTGAGGTCCATCTCCCAGCTGCTCTGTGCTATGTAAAGCCGGGCCTGGCGCGGCCCTGAGGGGGGGCGGTGGGCTGCCGCAGTGGGGGAGAACGCCTCTGCGCCCGCAGACTGACTCACGTTGGGCGCACAGCGATGCGGCCCCGCGTCCTGGCGTCAGCGCGGGGTAATTAACGTTCGTAATTTCTCCAGCCTCTCAGCGATGCGGTGGAGGCTGTGAACGGTCCTGCCCGCTCTTGTCCTGCTTTCATTGTGACTCACTCAGTGGGCTTTTTCTCATTTATTCTCTCGCCCCCACTTTCAGCGGACGTCTCTGCGAAAATACAAATGAGGCCGCATATCTCTGCAGATACATTTCTGCTGGGTCTTGTTCAGTAATTGAATTCATTGCTGTGCCCCCCCCTCTAAGCACTGCCAAATTAGATTTGAAATGTCAGATTCCTTTATTTTTCTTTCTTGATGATCTCCCAAATACACAAACACACACACACACACACTCAGACACTCACATATTATATTGAATGTGTATTAGGAGTCCTTTCCTTTGAAATAAGCATGGGACATGTACATTTCTAACATGTACACTGTGTGTGTATATGCGTGTATATAGGCTGTGTAATATAAGAACTGGACATGAGTTGCATATAAGAAAGAACTGAGTTGGATTGTAAAATAGGTAATCACAGTACCAAAAGATAAAATCATATTCACTCAATGAGCTTTGTCTGCTCTAATTACACATGCACTAGTAAGGGCTCTGAATGAGGAGAAGGTGCCATGTCTGTCTCCCTCAGTACTGGACAGCTTGGCCTTGGCCTGTGATTGGATGTTCCAGCTGCCAGTTACTCTTTACTCATTAAAACGTTGGCGTCCACCTCGTCTCAGACTCCCATTCGCTTGACATTGCTTGACAACGTGAGCGCTTCTCGAAGCGCGTTAAGGCAAAACCTGGATTGATGACAGAACACAGTGCGAAACAGCAGAACAGAGTTTTTTTTCGAGGGGAACAAGAACGTCCTGAGCCCATTTGTCTTTTACCTTGGCCGTTAGAGTTGTTCCCAAAGTGGTGAAAAGCGACAGCTTCGATACGTCTTTCAAACGGCGTAGGCCTTACAAATGAAGCTGTGTTGCCAGCGGAGGAGGTACCTGCGATATGTGGAAGTTTCCAGCTTGTCTGCTGACTTTCACCATTTAAAAAAAAAAAAAAGGTGTATTCTGGGTGCTTTGTGACATCACACACTTGCAGATTCACTGCCTTCAGCAGTGTGGTCCGAGAGGAACACCTATTAAAGTTGAATGGGCCGAAACCCGGAGACAATTCATCCATTTTAAATACGGTGGCGGCTGCGGTCATAGAACACCAAACTCAAGGTGAGAAAGGAGATCCAACCTGTGTTAATCCAAAAAACCTGTCCCTGTATTTAAGCTAACCGCATGAGTATATACGGACCGGGTTTGTATAGCCTATATGGTTTGTTCCACCCTGTGGTTCTCTCTCTCTTCTCTGTCTGTTTAGCGCTTTCTCTGGCTGTGACCAGCGTGGATTCTAATTAGAACTGACTTTTTCCATTTGCAGGAACAGCAGGACAGGCGTCATTCACCCCAGTTCACCCAAACGCAGCGGAAACTAATAAGCAGCAGGAAACAGGAGAGTTTCTCGTTTTCCCCTCACATGCTTATTTATTTATTTATTTTCATTTTTTCCCCTCGGCTTTTGAGATCGGCAGATGAAGTGTGTTTTGTTCTCAGTTTGTCCAGATCATAGATCACTGGCCAGAAGCTGGTCTCATCCCCACCCACCTCTCTGTCTATAAGGCCTTCTGCAAATCCTCCTTCTGCCCAGTGTCTGTAGAATACAGTATAGGCCTCTGAAAAATATTTATAGTTATTTTCTGTTGCACTCAGCTGTGTTCTTGAAGGAGAACGTTGGCTGCGTCAGTGCATTGTCCATTCTTCCCGAACTGTGCTTGTCCAGTTTAAAGGGCTGTGGTAGAATATTTGTGCCCATTGTGCCTCAGCTGTGTTTCACCAGTTTAAGGAGGAACTGTGATTGTATCTCTGTGTAGGCCTGTTCCTGTTCTGACCTCAGCTGTATTCAGTCGGTTTGAGGGACTGTGATTGTATCCGCATTTAGGCCTGTTTTCATTCTGCCTCAGCTGTGCTCAACCAGTTTAAGGTGGAACTCAGATTTAAAAAATCAACGTATCTGCCTGTTTCCATTCCCCCTCAGCTGTGCTTGTTCAGTGAAAACGATAACCGTGATCGTGCCACTCTTGAGCACACCAGGCTGTACCGCCGTCTCTTTCCTTTTCCGTGGGCTCTTAAAATGGGGGCGAGTAGGAAATCCGGGCTCCAAATATCCCTCTTGGGTGTTAAGTCGTCCGTGCAGCGGAACGCTGTGACACAGATCAGCCCCTGGGTCGTGATGCTGAGAAACTGGCCCTGCTGTAGGGCCCTGCTCCCTGCTCTGCCGCCCCCAGTGCCCGGCTGAATCCCTCCTCACCGGTCATCACGCGGCTTTGAGCCTGTGATGTTCCAGCTGTGTGCGGAGCGCACCTCCGCGTGAGAGGACTGCAGCGCCTGCCACCAGCCCTGGCTGTGCACACGACAGTGCCTCTCGCCCCTCTCCGCGGCCCTGAAGGCTAACGTTTCCCCTGCTTCTGCTCGCCAGGCGCTCACGGTTTTGGAGGTTAGGGGAAGCGTGTGTCAGTAACCGGGCGCCTGGGTGCTGAAAACAAACATGAATTGCATAACGGCATCTTTAATCCCCCCCACCCCCCCGCCCAGAGGTTAGAGCTGTTTTTAGCTCCCGCCCCAACAAAAGGGCGCAGTGAACTCCTGCAGCTCTGTGAGCCCGGCTGCAGCAGGGATGTGCCTCAGGGAGCGTGTACTGAGACACACACATTCAGACAGGCACGCGCAGGCATGCACACACTCACACACACTCACACACACTCGCACTCATACACACACACACTCAGACACACACTCACACACACACACACACACACTCAGACACACACTCACACACACACACACACTCAGACACACACACACACATACACACACAAACACTCACACACACACCCACATGCACACACATACACACACACATACACACACACACACACACACACACACACACACACACAAACAGACACTCTCTCTCACACACAAACAGACACTCTCTCTCACACACACACACACACACAAACAGACACTCACACACACACACACACACACACACAAACAGACACACACACACACACAAACAGACACTCACACACACAAACACTCAGACACACCCACATGTACACACGCACACACACAGACACACAGGCACACTCACACTCACACATGCACAAAGACACACACACACACATGCGCTTAGAGACACGCAGACACACACACAAACAGACACACACGCGCAAACACACGCACATGCACTCTCACGCACAAACACACACAGATGAATGCGCTAAGTACAGAAGAGATGTTCACGGAGCTGTGACTTTGGATGCCTAATCAAACAGAGGATCGCTCCCAGTTGAAATTGCATTACTGTGTTACTGCACTACCGCCCCGCTCTTCCCTGCACCGCTGCAGCTGCACCGCACTGAACTGTATCCACCATCAGTGATCATGTGAATCTCAGGCTGGTCACGCCGCTGATGGTCACGGTCCAGAAAGCCTCGTCGTCCTTTCACGTCAGCTGAAGCGGGCGTTGGCCAGGTGGGTCTACGGGCGTTAGTGTCCCGGTCTGCCGAAGTGTGGGCGGGGCACGGCGCTCCCTCTCCCAGCTCTGCTGAACCTGTGGGCGTATGGAAGTGCCTTTGATTACCTTGCGCCGTCGTCATAGGTTTCATTTAAACTTTGGGGGAGACTGGAGACGTGTCGCCCCAAATATTGACATATGAGTAGATTGTCCGAGACAATGAATATTGTACATGGCGATGTCTCCCCCCAAAACTACGCATATGCCCTGTACACACCACTCTCCTCAACGGATGCTTTTGAAGACAAGCCAGCCGACAAGCTAAGGTGGTCATTGCCTGTAGATTACAGTACAGGATGTTTGTCAGAAGGCTGAGTTTCAGTGACCTCTTCCAGACGAGTTTACGGAATTGGATTTGAACCAGTTGTCTGCAATCCTTAAATAAGGGCTAAAACATACCCGTTTAAATGTTATTTTATGAGACACGGCCGCAGACAAAAAGGGGCTGGTCTGACCTCAGGTTTGAGGTGCTGTTTGTCAAGTGCTTTCTTGCTTATTAGTTCTTCACCGCGTTTAACAGTGCTGCCCTGTCAGGAGGCGAGCGGGCGGAGAGGTCAGAGGAACTCATTTGGAGCTTTTCGGTGATGTGCAAACCACCAGAAGCGAGACCTGCTGTGCTTTTCTGTCTGCTCATTATTTTAAGTACCTTTCTGTTCCAGAGGTGCTCTGGACCCCAGCCAGACCAGGACTCCACTGATTCTCCACTGGAGGCCCAGGTCCTTCCCATAATACTGTGCTGCTCTTAGTTTCCTTCCACTTAGGAGGGACATATACAGGTTTTGGCTGATTCCAGCGGGTATTGATTTTATTTTATATTCTTGCCGGATCATTATTCAACAAACGTTCTCTAGAATTTATATAAAAATATTATTTGTGAACCTGTAGTGTACTTTCAGCTGAATTGAGTTGCTGTCAGTGCCGGCTTGATTTGAGGGATTTTATTGTCGAAGTGCGAGATGGCTTTTGTGATTTTTGTGGGCTGATTGGCTGCCTCCTATTCAGCACTGTGGCGTTTGGCCTCTCTGGCTTGCCGGTGCAATTTGAAGGCTAAAATCTTCAACCGATTTTATGAAGTGGTCCAATTTCCTGTCGGATCAGCCTGTCCCTGTGAGCTCTTTCTTTGGTGCGGGGGTTGTTGGAAGACATTTTGAAGCAGGAGGCTCCCCGCAGCGCTGGGGGATTGGCGACATCATTGGCACCCTCTCGCACACGACGTCCCAGCTGTCCGCGTAGGACTGATCATCATCCAGACACGGGCCAAGTACTGCTCAGCCTGCAACCGTCCATTAGCATAGTTAACACAGTCACAGACGCTTCCATTAGCTAAGTGTGTCTGTCCTCTCTGAGCGAAACGTGTCTGTCCTCTCTGAGCGAAACGTGTCTGTCCTCTCTTAGCTAAACGTGTCTGTCCTCTCTGAGCGAAACGTGTCTGTCCTCTCTGAGCGAAACATGTCTGTCCTCTCTTAGCTAAGTGTGTCTGTCCTCTCTGAGCGGAACGTGTCTGTCCTCTCTGAGCGAAACGTGTCTGTCCTCTCTTAGCTAAACGTGTCTGTCCTCTCTTAGCTACGTGTGTTGTCTGTCTTCTCTTAGCTAAGTTTGTGTGTCTGTCCTCTCTTATCTAAGTTGGGTCTATGTCCTCTCTTAGCTAAACATGTCTGTCCTCTCCTAGCTAAGTGTGTGTGTCCTCTCTCAGCTAAGTGTATCTGTCTTCTTTTAGCTAAGTGTGTGTTTCCTCTCTCAGCTAAGTGTATCTGTCTTCTTTTAGCTAAGTGTGTGTTTCCTCTCTCAGCTAAGTGTGTCTGTCCTATTTTAGCTAAGTGTGTGTGTCCTCTCTCAGCTAAGTGTGTCTGTCCTATTTTAGCTAAGTGTGTGTGTCCTCTCTTATCTAAGAGTGCATTCCGCATACCTGTGAGAATGGGATACTTGTGCAGCCTGACCCTAATCCCAGGGTGGTAGTGACTGCGTGAGAGTCGTGTCTGTCCATCACGCATAGGGATTATACCTGGAGCCCCAGGCCCTTCATGCTGTAGTTCCACCCAGTTTCCCTGTCCCTCCACTGCCGTTAGATCATCGTCAGTGGAGCAAACCAGGGCTCTGCCAGCTTAACCCCATTAAACCGTGCCTGTTAGGGGATTGATTGTTTCTGATTTAGGTCACTTTCTCATCCCGCATGGGTGGGGCACATTCAGCTAGGTCCTGCTCCGTCTCTCGGTGTTTAGAATCAGCGGGTTTGTTTTTTTGTCTGTGGAGCAGCTTAGCCCGCACACCTTGACTGGATGTTCTCGTCAGCTGACCGAGAGAGCCTTTTTAGAAAATTACAGAAATGACAGGGCCTGCCCGGTCTGGGAGACTTTGCTCCTTCTCCCTCACATTTGTGGAGATGTTTGTTTGTCTGTCTGTTTGTCTGTTTGTCTGTTTGTTTGTTTGTTTGTTTGTTTGCTGGCTGTTTGTTTGTTTGTTTGTTTGCTGGCTGAGGTTGGAGGAGAGGCTGGCTCAATTCCCTCTTTAAAAAAAAAAAAAGTTCTGCATCGTGACCTGTTTTGATGAAAATAGACTTGCTGAGAGAATGTGAACCTGGGCTTTGGATTGAGCAAACAATCTCTATGCAACCTCCGATGAAGATGAGGAGCATGTCCCACCAGGTGGTGGAGGGCAGGGGGACATGCTCCTCATCTTCATCGGTGGTTGTATAGAGATTGTTTGCTCAAACCAAAGCCCAGGTTCACATTCTCTCAGCGAGTCTATTTTCAGCCCTCCCTCACACGTGGTGGTTTGAGGGGTCTTTTCTCCCCCTCACATGGTGGTTTAAGGGGTCTTTTCTAATTAATTCTGAAAAATGTCCCTCAGCAGTGAGCTGTGGACATTTTGCTTTGCTGAGGCCTCGGCTGGCCGTCAGAAATGCGTCTTCGGACGGCGGGACACCAGCAGTGCAGCGTAGCTTCATTGTTAATTTGAGAAGCAGTTAGCTGTGCATCATGGGACAGTTTGGGCCTTAATGGAGGTGCTGCAGACATCCCAGGGAGGGTGAAATAGACGGTACATAAACAGTGAAGTGCTTTAATTGTTTGTTTACCAAAGTGTCTGGTGGAAAGAAAGTAACAAGCAGTGAAGAAAAATCCCTTTATGTACCTATGCATACTGTGGTGTGTGTGTGTGTTTGTGTGTGTGTGTACGCGCAGCAGAGTGCCTGTGTGTGCGTGCCTCTCTGTGGTTCCAAATTTCCGAACGCAGATGTTTATGGCAGGGTGTGCATGAGTTTGGCTGCGTCAGTGTGGTTTTGCAAGTGAGAACATCGGTAGTTTTTTATAAAACCCTGTCTTACGTTTTTGAAAATGCACGGCAGTCGCAGTTAAAATTCTGACGGTCTGCATTTTCCACGTGGATGTCTGCTTGGCCTTGGCATATGGTGACATTTCAGAATCCAGAAGATTTCTCGAGTAAAACCCAAAATGCAAATCGACTCGCTGTAGTTTAAAGAACAAGAATTCATAACAATGACAACAAACCACTCAGCCCATCTAGGCATGTCATTTAACTGCCGTCTAGCGAGTGTCTAGAAAAGAGTCAAGCCTGGACTTGAATACCAGGGTCTCTGTCAATCCTGTATGACCTAGCAAGCTGTACCACTCGTTCTGTGTGGGAAGAATCCTTCCTGATATCAGTGTGGATGTGGAATTCGCCTCTAACTAGTTTCCACCTTTCCCTGCTTGTTCAGCTGACAGAACTCAACCTGAAAATCTTGTAGTTCACGTTCATAATCCCTTTGTTTTGTGGTTTGTGGAAATACTATTACATATTGGTTCTAACGTCACCTCACCGAGTCTGAAAGAGTGGCTTCGTTTTGCTAACTGGTTTTGAATATGTGCTTTACGGGTTGGTATGTGGCAAAAAGTTCCATTGCTTAAGTTTGTATGCGTTGGCAGCATCATAGCCATATTATAATGACATCTCAGTACGTGTCTTGATGTCCAGGTTTCATATTGCTAAATAAGAAGTGGAACACAGAGTCCTCTCAGTTCTCTCATGAAACTTTTGTCCGACCCTAATGCACTTGATTTCAGATGAATGGCTTAGAGGAAGTCTGCCATTGACCACCACAGATTCCCAAAGCATGACTTGGATAACAGTGATTTCAGTGATAATAACGTCTTTATAAAACACCATGAAGGCCGCACGGCGTGTTTTGCGGGACACGTGACTGACGAACGTTCTTCGTGCGGCGGTGTCACTGAAGGTGAAGTTTCCGATAACGTGCGGCAGCCCCGGCGCTGTGCCCAGGAGCCGTTAGCGCCTAGCGCTTCACCGCCAGGCCGCGGCTCGTCCTGACTGGTCCCCACGGCTCGTCCTGACTGGTCCCCCGCGCGGAGCCGGAGGCCGTCTCTCTCCGTGGCCCTGTCCTTCACCGAGCCCGGCGCGCGGTCCCCTCCGGGCCCCTTCGCTGGCCGCTTCATGCCCGCCGAGCGATGCCGTCCGCGAAGGACTTTGGTGGCAGAGCGGAGCGCCAGCCAGTCCTGTTCAGTCCGCCCCCGTCCCCCAGGGATAGACTGTCCACATATAACACAGACACAGACTCAGCTGGAGACAAGGCTCCCTCCGGGGACTAGCGTGATGTTTGAGGCTTCAAGACTATGTGTTTTCTTCTGAAATTCCTGGTGCCCGCGGATAATTGAATGCTTTTGGTGTACGCGGTCGGTTATGTGTGTGTGGGTGAGACCGTGTTTGGTTTAGCCATGTTTCTTATTGTCTCGGTAGGATCCACCCATTGTGGAATGTTGTCTTTTGTCTCCTCTGAAGAACGTTGAAGCTTTCATAACTTGGGGCTGAACAGAGCTCCACAAAGACTTTTATGAGCAATGGGAATTGAGTGTCGAAGAGCCTTGAATGGTATCTTTAATGACGAAGGCTACATTTATTTTTAGAGAATCCACTTTTTATATGAATTTATTTCATAATTACAGTTTGGTTGTTTTGTGCGTACATAGATTTATGTGTTTAAAGACCTATTGATCATGTGGCTTGTTTGGCCTGCTGTAAGTGATACTGCTGAGCTCTAAATTCAAGATGATGAATTTCTTTCAATCTGTCACGTGTGTAGCCTACTTTTCTATTCCCACACGTACAGTAAGAATTGGTTAAACGCTGTGAAGTTTGATATACCTTTGGTTGTAATTGTACCGTGCCTTGTTATCTGAGTAAGGTGTTGGAGACACCGGTGTAATTCAGTGTGGAAAGGCTGTCAAATCTGCCCCTGCAGCGTGTTACACACGTTTGCAGAGGCATAGAGAATGGCTGAACTCCCTTTATCCCATGTGGATGTAAGCACTTTTATTCAGGCCTAATAATTTTAGGCATCATTGTTAGAATCCATTTCTTTGAATGCTTGTGTCCTTTTGCTTTAGGCACCATCTGTGGGGTCTCAGGGAAATATGGTGTCCGCAGTTATCTTTAATTCACCCTTTGAAGGGTAGTTTTTTTGGAATGTATTTTCAAAGTTCTAAGTCTGTTTTCTAGAACTCGCTTTCGACTGCGAGTAGTGATTGTTACATCAGCTTTAGAATGTTCAGTTAAGAGCATTCTGATCAGATATTTGTGACCTCACACCTTAAAGGGTTAACCGTGGCCTTCCTGCGGGAGTGTGCAGCGCGTGCCGTTTTGCGCAACCGAAACTGCAGGCCTCCGCAGTCGCAGGGAAGCGAGCTGAAGGCGACTGGGCACGAGCGCACCTTGGGGCCTTGGTTTGGAAGGAATGCGGGACGCCTGGTCGCCATGGCGAAGACGGCAGTCGGCTGCGGATACTGCGGCTCTCCGTGGCGGGCTGGAGAGGGGCCAAGCACAGAGCGAGGGCAGTGATGCTGTGAGGCGCGGTCGTGGAAAAGCACTGCGAGAGAACGACAGAGTGCCGCCCGCTGCTACCGTGGGCCGGCTGCCATTAATCTAATGCACTCTCCACAGACAGGCACCTCCGCGAATGACATTAGACGGGTCTAAAATGGAGGCTGTCTTTGTGCTCGGCATACAGCACCATCAGAGATGTCACCGGCCTTGTAGAGCTTCTAACTAATACTCCTGTAGGGTCTTCAGTAGCCGCTGTGTGCTCCATTGGCCCAGAATGGAGCACGTGAAAGTAGAGGTAACCAAAGGTGTAAACCATTTTTGACATCCTGGACAAGTTAACAGTGTCCTTCAGTAGCCAGTTTAATCTTCTGCATTCCTAAATGCAACTATGTACATTTCGGGGGTTTGAGTTAACATTACCTTTCACTTTAGTATCTCTCAATTCAGTGTCGTCTCTTCTTCACTCATTGTATTGAGAAAGGAAAGGCAGACCAGTTTCACAGAGGGTCAGCCTGTTGGCCTCATGCAGCTTTATATTTGGTTGTATTTCATTGGTGGCAGAACGTAGGCTCTAGAACATTGCGTTCTTCATATGAGCGAACTGGACCAGCGGCATGCTCGGGAACATTCCGGAATGCGTCCTGTTGACTTTAATACTCTGTGGGGAGCAAAAGACGTCATTCCGTTTGGAGAATCAACCAGAGCTATATTGGTTTTACCCGAAACGTAGGCTGCATCAGTACCGACTCGCAAAGTCACTATTTTATTCAGTTTCAGTACGATTGAATTTCAAGACTAAAATACTGAACTTAATTTTTTTGTTAATATGATCAATATTCTCTCATGAATGATATGCTGATGAATATATTAGTATTTTTTGTAATAATAAGTAATAATATGTAATTATTTGCTCTCATATCAAGGAGCACATGGAGTATATTTAGTTGGAACAAGACCAGGTTAAAACCTAGTATATGGCTGGACTGAACCGGCCGTTGTCCCAGACATGTGCGGTGTAACTTTATCAGTCAGTCAGTCAGTCAGTCAGTCACAGACATTCACGTTTGTAGGGCTGGCCCAGCTGTTGCGGTCCAGCCAAAAAAAATATCAGGGATTGTACCCTGAGAAATAGTATAGGCTACCAGTTGATATAGCGTATTCAAGTTAACTTAATGTATACCTTTCTTATTTGGTAGAAGAAAGAGCAAGCAATACATTTTCATTAACGTGTGTGCCATTTCTCATTACGTTAGACAACAATGGAAGGCACTGGGAAAAGAGAGGCAAGCCATTTTGATCTTTTGACAGTTGAAATTACACTATGCCAGTAATGCACAATGAACTGCTCTAGCTTGCGGAACTTAATTAACCTCCGTGAGGACAGAAACTATGGCTTCTTTATTCGATTACCTGATCCAGCTGAATGAAGGTAATTATATTAAAGGTGATTTATTTCCTGCTCTGAGCTCCATCCATGTTTTCCTTCATTGGACTTGAGCCCCATAGTGCCAGATTCATTGATATTTGCAGTCTGCAGGTTATGTGGTGAACAGAGTAAGTTTCTGAAAGATCAGTGGATCTCTGCTGATCCCATCTAGATGAGCACGACCCTGAACTTAACTCAGTGGATGTTTTGGATGTGCTGGTACTCATGTCCAGTTCTGCTGAATTGTGTTTCATGATTGGATCATTTTATTTCATGATCATCAGATTGACGAAGTATGTGGAGTGTAAGCAAATTGAGGGCTTGATCATTTGAATAGCATATTGTCGATCAACAGTGGCTAAGCCTGCGATACACGCCGCTGTGAGGTGTCATAGCTGTGAGGTGATATTGAGGCACAAGAGGTGTTTCATTTCCTGGTCAAAGTCACCTTTTCAAAATAGCTAATCCGTATTTGTGGATGAGTAATTCAGTTGCTTAACCAGTAAATAATGTATGAATAATTTGTATTATAGGAACAAACAACATAAGAGATTGGCAATCGAATGAAGAAGCTGTAGATCTTAGGGGGGAGGGGGCGGTAGGATTTAGAGGATGTTGTCTTCTGTTTGAGATGTTATATTTTATTTGTGATGTCATCTTCTGTTGCCCAAGTGGCATCCCCTGGCCTTGTGGCAGATGTGGCACCAGATGTTCCATCTAATGGGAGTTGAGGGATTGGGAACAAGGGCGTGTGCTGAGTCATGGTTGAGTGGACATGAGAGGGCTGATGGTCATTCTCTCTCTCTCTCTCTCTCTCTCTCTCTCTCTCTCTCTTTCTCTTTCTCTCTCTCTCTCAACTGGAATTAGGAGGGCCGTGAGCTATCAGTCACTAAGGGTGTAGTGTTCGTATGTCCCTGCTGTGGGAGACACTAAGCTCCTATCTGAGTTTAAGCCATATGCTTTTTTTCAACAGAGAACCTTGCAGAGCAGATTCTAACTATGTGCTCTAGCTAAATTATCCAATAGCTATGCAAGCTGAGGCCTTTGTTCATTCTAACCAGAAAAAGTCAACATTGCCCTTGACTAAGGGCACAAGCACAAAAGGGAGTGTTTTTGTTATAAAACAGGAAGATGTTGTGTCTTCATGCAGGAAAAATGTGGAGCTTTAAACTCTCAAGGACAGCGTAAATTATAAGGGCCCTTCCCGACTCCCCACATAAGTCCACTCAGAAGAGAGGCATCAATTGTAAAGCGCTTTGGATAACAGCGCTAGGCTATATAAATACAGTCAATTTACCAATTTAAAAAAAATATATACTTTTTTCAGAAGTGGAGCGAGTGGCAATGTCATGTCGTCGATCTGATTTTGCTGCTCAAAAGCGGAGCTTTAAATGGTGCCTGCAGTTGGCCTGTCATGTTTGTGCTGAGACCGGAGGAACTGTGCGCTCTGGCGGTGCAGAAAGTCGGTCGCCCCCCCCCCCCCCCCCGCGAGAGCTCCTGACACGGCGGCTGTTGTTTGGCGCAGTTTGCCGGTGAATGGCTGCAGCCTTTGTTTGCTCCCGTGCACTGAGTGGCCTATTTAGAGCGGGCGGCGCAGCGGGCGGAGCGGCGGGCGGAGCAGCGAGCGTCTGCTGAAGCCAGCTGCACGTGCGCCTCACAAAACACCAGCTGACCTGAATGGGGGTGCCATGGAAACCGGGGACAGGGCAGGGGGAGGGGGGGGAGGGCGGCATGTGTGCTGGCACATTTGGGGCGATTCTGTTTCATTTCAGTGGATCGGAATGAGAATTTCGAGCGTTTCGCCGGACGGGGAAGGTCGATGTTGACGAATGATGCGGCACCCAGCAGCCCCTGGGAACTAAAGCATATTGAAGGGATACTGCCTGCATTAAAGAGCAGAGCTTTCCTGGGCTAGCTTTTACAAGACCTCATAATACAGAAGGCTACTACGTTAGGGGGGCTCTACGCTAAGCATCTTTTCAGAGGAGCACATGTGCTCCTAAATTGAAGAATTTAGGAGCACACTAAAGCAGCCCAATGAGTGATCCGAAATAGTTTTTTTCAGGTTAGCGCACAGCAGTTTTCATGAGCACATGCTCCAAAAATGGGAGGCACTGTTTGTAGAGCCCAGCTATTCTAGAAACCTCTAGATGAAGTGCTCAATGGCCTCTTCACCGGGAGAGGTGGAAGACTATTGTAGTGGTCTTCACGCAGGTGAGTAGTGAATGTGCGTTCACACAGAGGGAGGTGAGTGACAGTTTGTCCGTTTTCGGATAGGCGGGCGCGAGACTCAGGATAGTCCCGTGTGACTCTCCCTCTGACTCAGTCGGAGGTGCTCGGTTGGGGGTGCATGTGGGGATGGCTCAGGCTTAACCTTCCCCTGGGTGCTGCTGACTCATTCCCTGCGTCACTGAGCGAATCTGAGTCCCATGTGATAGCATAGGGTGACAGTGACTCCTGTTAAAACAGTTATATTAGCTCTAAGTTTCTGTTTACCCCTTTGAAGAGTAGGTTTTTTGGAACATTTTTTTATTTCTTTCACAATTCTATGTCAGTGTTCTAGAACTCCATTTCTTTCAGTTACCCGCAGCGAGTGGTGACATCAGCTTTAGAGTGTTCAGAACACCTTTCACCTTAAAGGGTTCAGGAACACCAATGACACAAATTTCTCAGACATCTTTAAAGTGGAAGTTGTAGAAGACATGTATATATAAAAATAGACAACATTAAATCAGAAGAATACAGAGGCTTTCTCCCTATAGAGGCACATGGGAAATGAGCATGTTGGTGTTCCAGCAACTAGAGGAGAGAATATTTGTGTGTTTCTGCTTGTGCTCTAATTAGAAAGGAATGACCCGAACCGCATGACATGATGGCCTCGATATGTTTGGAGACAGGTGTGGAAGTTTATGAGGGATATACATAGTTGTGCAGTTCTGGAACCTTTGTATTACAGTAACGGGGAAATGATGTTGTGGGGACGGGTGTTGGGGTAAGACAAAGAGCTGGCTTTATCGATCGCTGCTCATCGAGGGGCGCGTGGAACGGGACCCCGGCTTGCCTTCGCTGGCTTTAACGCGTCAGAAAATGAGAGAACGGCGGGGAAAAGAGCAAGCCGCGCTCTTAATGAATCCGATCAGCGAGATTGTGTTTCCACTAAAGAGCCCGGAGAGCGGTGATATAGTGACATGGCGGGCTGTGTGAATGGACGCTCGCACGCAGAGAGGAAGCTGAAGTGTGGTTAGAAATGAGGAAAATAACGCGGCCCTCCTCCCAAAGCGGGGGTTGTGTGTGTGTGTGTGTGTGTGTGTGTGTGGGGGCGGGGGGGGGGAACGGGAACGGGGGCTGCTGTTCATAATGGGATGAGATGGAGGAGATGGAGGGCGGGGGAATGAGCGGAGGCGGCGTGGCGGGGGATAGCGAAGCTCAGCAGACCGCCGCGCGCACCGCCACTGCGCCAGGCGGCGTCACGCTTTCGCTCGGCCTGATATCGTCACCTGGGGAGGGGTTTAGCTGCCACGACGCGCCTCGCTCGTCTCTGAGTGGGCAGCCTGCGTGAGATGGAGCCGTACGCGGGGGTGAGGGGGGGGGGTGTGCTGGGGGGAGGGGGAGCAGATGGGCTTTTCTCCCACTCAGTCACGAGGGCCTCCACGAGAGAGCGTGCATCACTGCGGCTGGCGGGGGCGGGGGGGGGGGGGGGTGGGGCTAACGCCGCGGATCCAGAAAATGAGGCCGTTTTCGGCGTCATGTGGAAGACCCGGGGGCTTGATCTGTACACGCTGGGCCGTAGTATTGCAGCCTGTAGTTTAGACTCTATCTTGGACATTAATGTGCTCTACTGTACACATGTAGATCCCAATGAAGACTGCAGTTAATTTTCTTCAATTTGGACCATTTAATGTTCATATTAGTGAATATATGAATATGTGAATGTCATCAATTTATGCAAATATGAAATTCCCTTTTTTTCTGAAATGAGCTTTTAATATTTGTGTGTGTGTACTATATATCTCATTGAATTTCATACTTACATTTATGAATGAGATGAATAGATTTTCTCTCCAGTCCTTATTGAACAGTCCTGTCAAGGTCTGTGGTTCAACCCCTCTCTTCGTACCTTGATTAAGTTGAGTGTAGATTCTGGATGAAGTCTATTTTCAGCCTTTTACAACAGCATGCTAATTAATGTTTCCTCTTGTTTTCTTGGAAAGACAATCTATGTCTCGTAAATGTTTGTTCCAGGTGGCATACATTTAGGTCCAGTATCCAATCCAGGTCTCATAGATGTTTGTTCCAGGTGGTGTACATTTAGGTGCAATATCCAATCCATGTGTCATTGACGTTTGTTCCAGGTGCCCTGCATTTGAGTTCGATATCCAATCCATGTCTCATAGGTGTTTGTTCCAGGTGGTGTACATTTAGGTCCAATATCCAATCCATGTGTCATTGACGTTTGTTCCAGGTGCCCTGCATTTGAGTTCAATATCCAATCCATGTCTCATAGGTGTTTGTTCCAGGTGGTGTACATTTAGGTCCAGTATTCAATCCATGTATAATAGGTGTTTGTTCACACATCTTGTATTTTCCCATTCCATGCAGTGCTGTCTGTAAAAGGACCCGTTGTTGTTTATAGTGATGTCTGTGTGTGGTATTTGAGCAGGTGGCGTGGCTGGGCCCTGTGTACACAGGTTGCTCACACACTGTTCTCTTTGTGTCTCTTTCAGAGTCCGCTGCGAAGAAGGCCTTCGTGACGGAGGTAAGGGCGGCGCCCGCTCAGCTGGGGCACGGCTCATCCCAGAGCGCGTTCAGGGCTGGGCGTGTGGTGCGGGGCGTTCAGGGTGAAGCTGGTCCAGCGCGTACCCAAAGCCCAATTTAAACTACTGTGTTCAGATGGCTTTCTGAAGCCCAATTTAAACTGCCCTGTTCAGATGGCTTTCTGAAGCCCAATTTAAACTACTGTGTTCAGATGGCTTTCTGAAGCCCAATTTAAACTGCCCTGTTCAGATGGCTTTCTGAAGCCCAATTTAAACTGCTGTGTTCAGATGGCTTTCTGAAGCCCAATTTAAACTGCTGTGTTCAGATGGCTTTCTGAAGCCCAATTTAAACTGCTGTGTTCAGATGGCTTTCTGAAGCCCAATTTAAACTGCTGTGTTCAGATGGCTTTCTGAAGCCTGACCTCCTTCAGGAACCATGCCTCTTCTGTTTAATGCAAGAAGGCCAAGTTCATAAAACTCCCTATTGCAACATGTCCGTTTCATTATTTTTATTTGTAACATAACATAATGGCGAGAACAGGCCATTCAGCCGAACAATGCTCACCATTTTCCTGACTAAATTCTACTAAATTGTATTTGTTTGGTTGTTTCCATCCTTATTTGTCATTTCTACCTCCCCCATTAACGAATAACGGAATCTTTTTCAATGTTACGGCGCAGCCACGAAGACAAACCTTCAGTAATGCAGGCAGAATTAAAGAGCTGACCGCAGCTACACGGTAATTAGCGAACATAATGGCCGCCTCCTGGGAGTAAACTGTAGGTTTTTCAGGAGTTAGAGGTGCCATTGCCCATTATTTTCCAGGTGCTTGTTTTTAATGTGGCCATGCTGTCAGCCATTTTGAAGATGAAACACAATACAGGTCTATGCATATTTAAAACAACATGGAAATAGCCTCTGTGTTGAGTAGAGCGTGGAGACATATTTGCTTTAATCCTAAAAAAGGGCTCATTGAATTTCTAAAGGTCTAATTCCATTTAGACAGAAATTCTCCCACCAAAGGTGTGTTTGGGGTGACATTAGCTCGGGAGGTTGAGCGGTCATCTGGCAACTGGAAGGTTGTCGGTTCTAAGACACCTAACCAAAGAGCTGGTTTGGGCCTTGCATGGCTGCCTTGATCGATTGGTATGCGTGCGTGTGTGTGTGTGTGTGTGTGTGTGTGAGTGTGTGAATAGGTGAATGAGAGGCATCCATTGTAACGTGCTTTGTGCAGTTGTTGCTGGAAAATTTGCTAGATGAATGCAGTCTGTTTACCATTTTAGTGTGGCTGAATTGTTGTGAATGGATACAGGTCCTTATTGATGCTTCCTATTTAGATGGCCTCCTCCTCTGGACTGCCCGGCTTGGGCCCCGCTAAGAAGATCGGCCACAGGGGAGTGGACGCGTCCGGAGAGACCACTTATAAGAAGGTACCCCCCCCCCCCCCTCGCTCCCCGCACCCCGAACCACCTCTGGAGCAGCGATCCAGATGTCCGAGTCGCGGCGCTAACGTTAGCACTCTCTCTTCCCTCCCCTCACAGACCACGTCCTCGGCCCTCAAAGGCGCCATTCAGCTGGGCATCGGCTACACCGTGGGCAACCTGAGCTCCAAGCCCGAGAGAGACGTGCTGATGCAGGACTTCTACGTGGTGGAGAGCATCTTCTTCCCCAGGTGACTCACCGAGCGACGTGGTGCATGGCTGGGGGAAGGGACTCCTCCGCTATGGTGGTGAATGGGCTTAATATGTGTAACTTCACTTCAGGAGAGAGTGAAAGGCATTTATCGTTCAGATGAGAATTTTATTTGTCTGAAGTTTTCAACAGGGGGTTCGCAGATCCCTGGGTGTCCTTGAAGGTACTGTAGATAGATAGTCCATGGCCAGGCTTGAAAAGCAATGACTATATGCAGATATGGGAAAAAATTTCAGACTATAAAGCCTTTCTTAAATATAACCGTATTTAACTTAGGATGGGGGCCCCTGGATGCCCTTGTGTCTGGGTGAGGGCCTCTGGATCAGAAAGGGTACAAAACCATAGTGTTGAAGTTTAGACACGTGCCACCATTCATATGAATAATGCATTTTTTCCTATCTCAACTAGATGTGAACAGTATTATGTTGTTTATCATCCTCTATTATGTTGAAATTTTTGAACATAGGAGATAGTTTGGCGTGACAGCCAATGAGATGTCTCTCTCACTTTGAACCCCAGCGAAGGCAGCAATCTGACTCCGGCCCACCACTTTCCGGACTTCCGCTTCAAGACGTACGCCCCCGTGGCGTTCCGTTACTTCCGGGAGCTCTTCGGCATCCGGCCCGATGACTATCTGGTGAGAGACGGGCGCCACGCCCACTCCCGTCCTGTCATCTGTAGTGATATCGGGAGTGTTGACTGCATTGCAGGTATATCATAATTATGACCACTGTAAAACCTTCCTATAGCGGTGGTACATCGGTCTTAGCAACGTCGCATCACCTCTGGCTGTTAATGGTAAACTGGGCCTCCAGTAACTTTGTGGTCTCGTTAAATTTATGTCTGCTAATAGCTATAGCAGCTGGGCGTGTTGACAGGCCGTGGGCCTTATCGATAGGACTGGTGCGAGTCCACGGACCGGTGTCTGGGGACCATGGTACTAGAGCAAGGCCAGTCCCAAAGACACTCCCTGCTTACCATCTATAAGCGACACTTACTGTAGCAGCTATAGGCATGGGAGGGACTGCCAGCTTTGACATTGTTCAGATTCTTAGAGGGCGGTTTGCAGAAGTGTGAAGTATTTGACACATGCTTCTGACTATTCCCCTGCTTGCCGATGTCCCATATTTTCTGTTTGAACCACCAGCACAAGCCTCTGCCTTTTACCTTAGGCCTGCACCCACCGAACTGAAGTGATTGGTTATGTCCTGGAAGTGGGTGTGCTTATGAACCATAGTAGACAAGTATAAGCTGGGCACACAATGCTAGACCATGGCAAGAAGTTGAGGCTTAAAGGGCTTCCTGAGGTTGGGAAATGTAGTCCTCCAAACATGAGCCCCTGTGGAGGTGGGGTTAGGAGGATTTGGTAAATGAATCAGTTCAGTATCAGAGCCTCTACAGGCGCTGGTGGGAAGCACCTGCTGTGTCATGGCCTCTGTCCAATGAGCTCATCCCCCACAATGCATCACCAGCGCACCGGCATGGCACTCATCGCAACGCCCGACTGGAAGTGAGATGTCCCGCGATGCAGCCGGGCAGTGGCAGCGGGGGCTGTGGTGGGACGGGGGGGGGGACTGCCTGCCTGCCTGCCTGCCTGCCTGTCCCACCCCATGAGCAGCAGCCTGTCTCACCCCATTAGCACTGAGGCTGAGGAGCGTGTGTGAGTCACCCTGCATCGCTAACAAAGTCAGCGGTCTGGGAGCTCCATCTGAACTGCAGTCATGAGGCAGTGGCTTGCTTGTGTGTGTGTGCATGCGTGTGAGTGCGCGTGTGTGCGTACGTGTGTGTGTGTGTCTGTGTTTTTCTGTGTGGGCTGATGTGTGTTGTGTGTTTGTGTATTTCTGTCTCCATGCATACATGTGTGTGCGTTCCTTTTGGCGTCAGGATATAATAAAATTTCTATTAAGCTGTTGAGGGTGTGGTGTGACCCCACATCATGGTCCTTCCCATCTCCCCTCTCCCCTTGTCTGTCTGTCTGAGAACACGCAGCACCTGCGACCTCACTGCGCATTACACAATGCATATTTTTCATGCGCTTGTCACGCTCTGTCCAGAACAGTGCTGCCATTACTTAGCATTGCCATCACTTATGTGGCACTTGACGGCTTCCTTTTCATTGGGTAATATTACACGGCTTCTGCTCTAAAAGTGTTCAGACTGAGACGCGGTGTGTGTGTGTGTTGAGTTCCCCTCGGTGGAAATAAACACCCCGGGGCGGTGTGTTGAGTGTGAGGGGCTCAGGAGAGGCTCTCCTCGGGGGCCTGAAGGCGAGACTCGTGCACATTGCTCTCCCGGTCCCCGTAAGACGGCTTCTCCACCCTGCCATCTCACCAGGACACCCCCCCCCCCCCGCTTCCCGACACGTACCCCCGCCGCGCCGCGCCTCCCGGACTCGTCGGCTATGACTTCATTTCCCCACCCGGCGCCGTATGAAAGGCTCCTTTGATTAACGCCTCTTCCTGTGTAAAAAGTGACGCGCGTCGTCCCCCGTGCAGTTAGGGCGTACACAAACAGCGCGGTCGACGTGCTGCTCACGTTGACACAGACCACATTTCCCCGTGAGCCAATTAGGTGCAGAGGAATTTTGCTACAGGTGAGGGGTCTGAAACTGACCGGTGGGGGGTGGGGGGGGTGTTCTCGCCGTTGCAGGCACGTCCCGCCAGTTTTAACCCGTCGGTTTGTCCTGCTGCAGCTCCTCCGGCTGATCGCGTGTGCAGAAGCTGTGAGCTCGCCTCCCGCCGCTGATCCGTGACTTATCCAGACTGCGCGGCTCTGTCTCTAAGCTCACAGTATCTGCCCTGCACACCCCGCCCGGCTCCAGATGGAGATTAGCACACTAATGCCCTTCTTATTAAGCCCAGAGAGGGAACGCCAGCCGGCCTCCTTGGGAGGGTTTTTCAGATTAGTGAAAATGAATATGAAAATGTGCAGACTTGTTATATTTTAGAGCGAGCAATGGAAAACACTTGAGAATTGTAGAAAATATGAAATGGTTTGAAGCTGAGTGTTGTGTGAGGCCCTGGTCCTCAGAGGGTGATGTTATTTTCACGGTGAGTGACTCTGTCTCTGCGTTTCCTCAGTATTCCCTCTGCAACGAGCCCCTGATTGAGCTGTCCAATCCGGGGGCCAGCGGCTCCGTCTTCTACGTCACCAGGGACGACGAGTTCATCATCAAGACCGTCATGCACAAGGAAGCAGAATTCCTGCAGAAGCTGCTGCCTGGATACTACATGGTGAGCTCTGCCCCAGCGCACCTGCCTCTCTCCTTCTCCTCTTCTCCCTCCGTCTCTCTTACTCTCTCCTTCTCCCCTTCTCTCTCCCTCTCTCTTCCTCTCTCCTACTCCCCTTCTTCCTCCCTCTCTCTCTCACTCTTTGCTGCTCCCCTTCACTCTAGCTCTCCATCTCCCTTTCACCATCTATCCCTCTCTCACTCTCCATTTCCCTTTCTCCTTCCCTCTCTCAGTCTCTCCTTCTTCCTTTCTCCCTCCCTCTCTTGCTCTCTCTGTTTCTCCTTCACCATCCCCCGCTCTCACTCTCTCCTTCCCCCTTCACCCTCCCTCTCTCCATTTCCCTTTCTCCTACCCTCTCTCACTCTCTCCATTTCCCTTTCTCCTACCCTCTCTCAGTCTCTCCTTCCCCCCTTCACCCTCCCTCTCTCACTCTCTTTATTTCCCCTTCACCATTCCCTGCTGTCACTCTCTCCTTCTCCCCTTCACCCTCCCTCTCTCACTCTTTTTTCACTTCTCCCTGTGCTTTCTCTCTCACTCTTTTTTCTGTACCTCCTGTCTGTCTTTCTCTTTTTGTCCCGGAGCTCGGTACGGGGATAATGGCGGCCATGTTGAGCTTGCCGCCGATGCAAAATGGCTTTCCTTCATAAATGTCACTTTATATGTTTTTTGTGTTTTTTTAAAGACCCGCCTCTCGTAAAGGTCGTTCTCTTCTGTGACCCGGCCGAGCCGCGCGCTTTAGCCTCGGTCCGCTTCAGACCGGTTTAACCGCTTCAGACCGGCCTCAGCCCGTCAGAGGTCAGGAACGGCGCGGGGATCCGTGCCGGATTAATTCCGCCGGGCGCGCTGGAAGCGGCCGGTTGACCCGCAACGCCGCCGTAGCGGCTCACCTTTCTATTTCAGACGCGGCGGGGTCCCGAGGGCCCGGCTGCGTGTGCGCGTGTGCGCGTGTGCACCTGCGCGTGAAGTCCAGGGGGATTAACGCACGAGCCGTGTGTCCCTCGCCCTGCGAAACGCGGCTCTGGCGACCGGGGCCCGGTCATTTACACTGACCTCCTGAGTGACTCCGCCTCCAGAGCAGGGGCTTTAATGGGACCGCAGCGAGGGGATAAATTCAGCCCCACGCCGGGGTCAGGCGCCCTGCCCGGGTGAATGAGCACAGCCCAGCAGCCTCAGGAAGCCATTTATCACTTCATGTCTTTTGCTCTGTCCAGGTTATGAACATCTGTCCACTTCATGTTTCTCTCTCTCTCTCACTCTCACTCTCTCACTCACTCAATCACTCACTCGTTCTCTCTCTCACTCACTCACTCTCTCTCTCTCTCACTCTCTCTCTCTCTCTCTCTCTCATGCTCTCCCTGTCCTAGCTCTGGTCCTCCTCGTTCTCCTCACGCACGCGTGTGGGGTGAGCTTCTTACAGCAGTGCTCTGGCACTCGGACGGCAGGACTGCCGTCTCTCTGTAGGCTGTCCTTCTGAAGGCCGTCGTCCCCAGAGGTGACCCTCCCTGTGGCCCCGTGGCCCCGTGGTCCCCTGGCCCTGAGAGGCCTGCAGCTGTGTTTACCCTCAGCACCCTCTAACACACTCTGCCTGCGCCCGTTAGACAGTTAACACAGGGCCCTCAGGCCTTCGGCTTGGTTTGAATGGGCGTGTGGGGTCATTACACTAATCGGATTGGGCATAAAGCGATCGGTCAGTTCACATTGTCCGCTGATTGGTTAATTGGTAGTTGGATGGATCGTCGCCATGGTGTTTGGGTGAAGATTCACAAAGGGCCGATGGACTTGTCAAAGCATGAATGTGTAGGAATTTGGTTAATGGCAGAAATGCATTACCCAGAATGCAATTCCTAAATGCTTACGGTGCAAAGGGGCAGCTTCCATTTCCAGACCCTGTGATAAAGATAAAGCTCATTTTTTACTTAAGTGAAGCCCCCTTTGTGAATGTACTATTTAATCCAGTAAATTTTCTGGTGTTGTTTTGGCGGGTATTCTTAATTGCATGGTGTTGTTTTGGCGTGTGAATTCACATATTGCTTCTCCTGGTATTGCTTTGCCTTTAGGATCTATATGAATATCCACTGCTAACTTGCACGAATGAGGACATATCTGGTGACCTAACGTGTTGATTGATTTAATCTCATGGATGGGTGATTTTAATCGACCAAGGCCTTTTCATAAACAGCTATTAATGGTGTTCTTGTATTTCTGTGTACGTGGCACATTTTTTTCCCTATCATAAATTCCACAGTGCAGTTGTGGAATCTTTTAGTATTCACAAGGCTCTTCAGCATAGCCTTTCATCAGTAATTTATGATAAATGGAAAATAACAGTATAATGTGAGCTTCTTACATATTAAAATAAGTATCAACAGCAGATCACTTAACATAATATTTCTAGTTTGAGGGACTATTTTTATTTCTGAGGTGAATACATTTAATCAGTATCATTTGGAAGGGAGGATTTTTTTCACTGTCAGTAACTCCTCGCTTTGTCTCTCCTCCTGTTCCAGAACCTGAACCAGAACCCCCGCACCCTGCTCCCCAAGTTCTTCGGGCTGTACTGCGTCCAGTCGGGGGGCAAGAACATCCGCGTGGTGGTGATGAACAACATCCTGCCGCGCGTGGTGCGCATGCACCTCAAGTACGACCTGAAGGGCTCCACCTACAAGCGCCGCGCCTCCAGGAAGGAGCGGGAGAAGGCCAAGCCCACCTTCAAGGACCTGGACTTCATGCAGGACCTGCAGGACGGCCTGATGCTGGACACCGACACCCACAGCGCCCTGGTCAAGACCCTGCAAAGGGACTGCCTGGTAAGGGGGCGGAGCCTGAAGGCGCCCGAAGCTCTGCACTCTTATCACAAACACGCGATGGAACGTTCTTGAGCGAACATTCTAATGCTGATGTCACAATCAGTGCTGGTAACTTCTAGAACACTGACTTGGAATTCTGAAAAAACTTTCCAAAAAACATACTCTTCAACGGGTTAAGTACTGGATATACATTTCATTATTTTTCCTGTGAACAATAATACTTTTTTAACTAATAGAACTATGCTGTGTGCTACCTATGTTAACAATGGGTGGGCCTCATGAAACCTAAAATGGTTGGCACCATTGTGAACTGCCAGAGGCTCACTGAATTGAAGCAATCATTGCATTCTGCTATGGAGAACAACAGCACTTTATTGGTACAGATGAACCAGTGACAGCACTTGGAAGCTTTCACTCATTATGAGATTCATGAATCATCGCTCAAAATCCATCACTACTATATGCCTTTTTCTTTTCCATCTCCAAGGCAACAGCTCTTAACTTTCCCACTGAACTACAGTAAAGCCCCTCCTGATGTTCAGAGACAGTACTCAGAGGCAGAAAATCCAGGTTCAGAAAGTAAAAGTCCTGCCAGGCAGTTTGTTCCAATCTGGATTTGCTAATTAGCCCATTAATTGGCCCAGTTCTTCAGCCAGGAGGTAAAACTAATTAGCAGAATCAGCTGGCTGAGTTCATTGGTGGAAGAAACACATGGCAGGAATTTTACATTCTGACCCCTGGACTTTCCCAACTCTAGACTATGCCGTGCGACGGTGCGTTTCAGGTTCTGGAGAGCTTCAAGATCATGGACTACAGCCTGCTGCTGGGGGTGCACAACCTGGACCAGGCGGAGCGGGACAGGCAGACCGAGGGCTCGCCGGGCTCCAGCGACGAGAAGAGGCCCGTGGCCCAGAAGGCCCTGTACTCCACCGCCATGGAGTCCATCCAGGGGGCCGCGGCCTGCGGCGAGTCCATCGACACCGACGACACGTGAGTCGCCGTCCCGCCCGGAGGCCTGGGTCCAGCCCTTCATTACCAATCATTTAACCCAGTCATCTTCATTCCTGGTCCTGGTTAGGCCGGTCCTCGTTTTTGTTTTCGCCTTGATATCAGCAACCAGTTCAGACCCAAGAGACCAGGTTAACTGTGTAATCGACTGCTTTAATTGATCAATTAAGTGCCGAGTAGTAACAAACCCAGCAGCCCACCAGGACCAGGAATGAAGATCACTGATTTAACCATTTAAGATACTACTACAATACCCACACATTTTTAAAAAGCAATGTATTTTCCACAATATGAAACAAATACTGTGCTTTTTGGTTAGTAGTGTGTCTTGTGGAAAACCCAGGGATCCACAGAAGTGTTTTCAGATTGCACCGCCATCTAAAATGTTTTCAGAACGCAATTTCAGATACGGTTTTTGACCCAGGTCTGGTCACTTTTCCGATACACTCATACATGCCACTTACCCCCCCCCCCCCCATATGCTTGGGCTGGGAATGTGTGGTGCGCTGGACGTGTTCTCAGCCGTAGCCTCACACCCGTAGTAGACGCTGCAGAGAAATAAACGTCTGCTGCTGTCTTTCTGCAGAATGGGCGGCATCCCTGCAGTCAACAGCAAAGGGGAGCGTCTCTTGCTCTACATCGGAATCATCGACATCCTGCAGTCCTACAGGTAAATCTGCCACTGCCATCGACCGCCTTTGCTCATTTACTCTCCAGGAGAGCGACTGCACTCCCTGGTAATAAAACATCTTGTCTGTGCAGCGCGGTGATATAGAAGCAATACGCATGGCTTTAACATGTTCGTGTTTTATGCTTGAAACCACATGACTTTGTGCTGTGTTTGTTGTAGGCTAATAAAGAAACTGGAGCACACATGGAAGGCTCTTGTTCATGATGGAGTGAGTAATTCATTTAATCTTTTTTAACCCCCACCCCACAATTCAGCCGATAGTCATTGCTAAGACTTCCCACTGAAAAATGCCAAAGTGTATTTTTTTATACTCTGATATACCCTCACTCTGATACGGTATGGCACCGCCCAAGTCTCGCCCAAAGGTTCTGAAAAATAGACTTCCAGGCAGACTGTGGTGGTGTGGCTCAAGAGGGGCGGAGACTTTGAGATTGACACCCTCCAGCTGGGTTTGAGTAATTTATCGTGGGCCGCGGGGCAGCGCCCGTCTCGGCCCCTGTCTGGCTGCGGTGTGAACTCTCGCCCCACGGGTAACCCCACTCCCTCCCTTCATTCATTAATCAAGCAGCGGGTGCCGATTCTCCCGATTCAGAGCCTCGGCAGGCTGCCGTAAGAGCGGCTGCCAGCCTGTAAGCGTAGCTCATGAGCGTAGCCCTATCCTGAGTAAGACGCTCCGTTCTGAAGCAGTTTGGGTTCTTTCTGAGGACCCTGTACTGAGGACTCACTCCCTTATGAGGACTGACTGCCTTATGAGGACTCACTCTCTTCTGAGGACTCACTCCCTTATGAGGACTCACTCCCTTATGAGGACTCACTCTCTTCTGAGGACTCACTCTCTTCTGAGGACTCACTCTCTTCTGAGGACTCACTCCTTTATGAGGACTCACTCCCTTATGAGGACTCACTGCCTTCTGAGGACTCACTCTCTTCTGAGGTCTCACTCTTCTAAGGACTCACTCCCTTATGAGGACTCACTGCCTTCTGAGGACTCACTCCCTTCTGAGGACTCACTGCCTTCTGAGGACTCACTGCCTTCTGAGGACTCACTCCCTTCTGAGGACTCACTCCCTTCTGAGGACTCACTCTCTTCTGAGGACTCACTGCCTTCTGAGGTCTCACTCTCTTCTGAGGTCTCACTCTCTTCTAAGGACTCACTCCCTTCTGAGGACTCACTCTCTTCTGAGGGCTCACTCTCTTCTAAGGACTTCCTTTTGAGGACTCACTCTCTTTTAAGGACTCACTCTCTTCTGAGGTCTCACTCCCTTCTGAAGACTCATTGCTCTCCTTCACCCCAGTAGGAAGCGCACTGACGCTGACCTGAGATACAGGCGCGTTCCTTTCTCCAGCTTGCTTGCATTAGGCTGCTCTCTGTTTTGATCGTGGCGGCCTGCGTTCCGCCGCTCCTCCCCGCCGACCTGCAGCTCATCCCCCCGCCGCTCCTCTCAGCCGACCTGCAGCTCGTCCCCCCGCTGCTCCTCCCAGCCGACCTGCAGCTCGTCCCCCCGCTGCTCCTCCCAGCCGACCTGCAGCTCGTCCCCCCGTTGCTCCTCCCAGCCGACCTGCAGCTCGTCCCCCCGCCGCTGCTCCCAGCCGACCTGCAGCTCGTCCCCCCGCCGCTCCTCCCAGCCGACCTGCAGCTCGTCCCCCCGCCGCTGCTCCCAGCCGACCTGCAGCTCATCCCCCCGCCGCTCCTCCCAGCCGACCTGCAGCTCGTCCCCCCGCTGCTCCTCCCAGCCGACCTGCAGCTCATCCCCCGCCGCTCCTGCCGGTAATGTACACGCCGTCCCTAGCGGCGCGGCGGCGAGCGCCAGGCAGGAGCGCGGCGTTAGCGGCGGGATCTGGGACGGAGCGGCAGGTGTTTAATTATGCACTGAGACACGTGTACGTCTGCAGCGCTCTTCTCCAGCGGCGGCGTGGCGGGCGGCGCTCTGAACGAGCCGCTGAGGCCCGGGACGTTAGCGCCGCCTCGTTTCTCTGAGCCGTAGGAGCT